>NW_021319192.1:540019-573120 GCF_001605985.2 Dendrobium catenatum
GATTGTCAATAGAATAAATGTTTAGATCTCTAGAATTTTTGAATCATAAGCAGTAGGTAAACAACGAAGAATCTTATTAACCATTTCAGCATTCATTAGTTCCCTATCAAGTGCATGCAAAGAGGTGACTATTTGTGTGAATCTTGTGTACATATCAAAAATGGATTCATTTGGTTTCATGCAAAATAATTCATAATCATGTAACAAGATATTAAGTCTTGATTGCTTAACTTCAATAGTCCCCTCATTAGTTATACAAAGTCTATCACATATGTCCTTTTCACTTTTGCAAGTGGAAACCCGCATGTAGTCCTCAGATTTGAAAGCACAAAAGAAACTATTTAAACATTTAGCATTTAGTTGTATTAAGTCAAGTTCTTCTATAGTCCAGTCTACAAAAGGTATTTCAACCCTAACTCCATCAACTAATCTAATTGGTTTTGTATAACCTTCCTGGACTAAGATCCATATACGATAATCAAGTGACTGTAAGAAAGTAGACATGCGAGTTTTGTAAAAATCAAAAGGTATATTATCAAATAGTGGAGGTCTAGTAATAGAGTAACCCTCATGTGTATTTCGATTTCCAAATGTAGCCATTTACATTAATCAAAAAGTAGTTTAAACTTATGATTTTGAAACACTGCTCTAATACCACTTGTTGAGTCTAGTGAATAGGTTGCTAAACCTAAGTTAATATCCCAAGGCTACCAAGAGGGGGGGGGGGGTGAATTGGTAGTTTAAAAATTATCCCTCATTTCTATCTTTTTAACTGAAAGTAAACTTTAATGAAATTTTTTATAAAAAGTTTTTTTTTTCAACAACTTTTCAAACAAAAAAAATGCAGAAAATAAAAAACAGTAAAAATAAATGACACAAGAGTTACAGTGGTTTGGTCTAAACCAGACCTACATCCACTCCCAGAGGCACCCTATGAGTATTGCACTAATACCAATAGTGTCTCACCTTTTGCACCCACAGCAAGGCGCAGAAGCCTTTATAAACACTCTTTCCACCAATACCCGGTGAGGTAAAGAACCATCATCCTTTTACACTATCCTTAGTGTTGGCAGAGAACCGTCCATCCTTTCACACTCTCCTAGTGTGGGCAGAGAACCATTCATCCTTTCACACTCTCCTAGTGTGGGCATAAAACCCTTCATCCTTTCACACTCTCCTAGTGTGGGCAAAGAACCCTTCATCCTTTCACACTCTCTTAGTGTGGGCAGAGAACCCGATTTCCTTAACAGATCTTCTCACAAGAAATCTAGAAGGAAGAAAGAAAAAGAGTGAAGTAATCTCAAATTACAAGTAGAAAATCTTACCTTTGAACACCAAGCGAAGCCTTCACGCTCCAGTGGTAGAAATCCTTCCTTGAATGCTCTATCTCACTCTCTTCTTGACTCTTCTTTTAATAGGCACAAAGATCAATGAGCTAAAAGATTTGGTGGCAGTAAAAATTGGACCTTATATAGGAGATACAAGAAAAACCATCCAAAACTGTAGAAGTTTCAAGTTATCACGAAATGGATCGTCCCATATCGTGGATCATCCCGGACGATTTTACTTAAAGTGTTAGAAATGATCCTGATGTATATTGGTATGAATTATGTTCGTACACTCTAATCATCTCGTACGAACTAGGTTCCTCTGGTATGAAACGGTTATTCCATAGGTTGGTTTCAAAATCCCTGAAGAACGTAACCAACTAAGGTAAGTCAGTTCGATTTGTTTTGGGACGAACAAGTTTCGTCCTGGACGATTTTATACAGAGAGTTTCATCCAGAGACGAAGGTAAATTTTGTCTAGTATTATTTTATATAGAGAGTTTCATCTAGAGACGAATGAAAATTTCATCCAGTATGATTTTATACAGAGAGTTTTGTCTAGAGACGAAGGAAAATTTTGTCTGGATGAACAGTGCAAAGTGAGAATCCTGAGAAGTTCATCCCGGGAAGAATGTTAAATTCATCCTAGATGACTAGGACTTAGAAAAATTTCCCCATGCCTGTCCGATCCATTGCACTTCCGAGGGCTTAATTGACATGATCGTCCTGTACGAACTAGGTTCGTCCCATACGATCAGTTCATGAAAATTGTTCCCCCAAGTGTGTGTGTTGTGATTTTTCACTCAATTACAATCACTCCCTCTAAATTCAAAACTTATAATTTATAAATGAATATTTAATAAATTTGATTTGAAGTCTTCATAGCTTGGAGTTGATTTTTCTGAAATGTTAGTACACACTAGAGCAAAAATAAATCTTCCAAAAAATGTTAGGAGATATATATACAAAAAATAATAATATTTGAAATCATCAAAATAATACAAGTTGCAAGAATGTAAAACATGCAAATAGCAATTCTCTTAACAGCCATTGTTCTGGATGGCTTGAAGTTGTTCTGCTTGGGTTGTAGAGTTCTGTTATTTGCTGTTGTGCCTTTAGGATGGATGCTTCTTTTACCTGTTTTAGAGTTTTGTTATTTCTGCTTACCATTTATGCTCGGGTTACTTATAGAAATGGATGGTTTATGATCCTGAGAGTTCAATTGAGTGGCATGTGGATATTCTTGATGAATATTCTTACTCTATTTTATTCCTGAGCTCTAATAGTCTACTTCCTTACTTTGATTTTTAGTGGTTCCTTAATCATTTATGTTTTAGTGGCTTTGAACATCTTTATTTCCTTTCTAATTTATTTTTTAGCATTTTTTACTGCTTTACCTATAATCTTTGTTGTTATACTCTTTTGCTCTACAGCCTTTTTGTTTTGCAGGTGAATAGGCTTCAGGCAATTTTCACCCCTTTTTGCAGAAAGATCAAGCTTCATTTCCTTATCATTATCTTTCTTTTTTGGTTGCTTTGCTGTAGCATTAGTAGATTGTTCCTATGTTTTTTTTTGTAATTTTGCTTAGTGGAGACTATTGGATCATAGATTTTTCATTATTTTCTTTTGTAGCTTGTTGGAGCGTAGAGAGCCTATAGTCTCCATTAAGGACTCTTTAATCATTTTTTTTGTTATTAATGTGTAGGCCCCTCCGCAGGTTTTAACCAAAAAAAAATGTAGATTATATCTTGTTTGGATCTTCAGATAAGAACCTATGTGATGAATTCTTAAAATTAATGAGTAACAAGTTTTAAATGAGTATGATGTGAGAACTTAATTATTTCCTTGGATTTAATGTAAAATAGAAGGATGATGAAACCTTACTTAGCCAATCTAAGAACATCAAGGATATTTTGAAAAAATATGAAATGGAAATAATTTTATGTCTATAAACACTCCCATGAGCTCCACTATTTAATTAGTTTCAAATGTAAAATCTGTAGATCAGAAAAAATATAAGGGAATAATTGGATCTCTTCTCTATTTGTCTGCCAGTAGATTAAATATAATATTTAGTGTTTGTCTTTTTGCCAGATTTTAGGTTGATCCAAAAGAATCTCACATAGCTATTTTCAAGAGAATCCTTCGACACTTACTAGGAATATGGTATCCTACACACAGTACTTCTTTTGAATCATAGGATATTAAGAATCTAATTTTCCAGGATGTAGGGTAGATAGGAAAAACACTTCTAGATCATGTCAATTCATAGGACAATCTTTAGTTTACTGGTCCAGTAGAAAATAAAATTAAGTATCCCTTTCCAAAGCTAGAATAGAATATATAGTAGTAGGGAGTTGAGTTTCTCAAGTTTTATGGTTAAAGTAACAACTCTTAGATCTTGTACTACGTGTAGGAATTATCCCAATTATCTCTGACAACACTAATGCAATTTGCATATCCAAAAATCTAATTCAACACCCGCATAAAGCATATATACATTATGCATCCCTTCATAAGAGATAATGTAGCCAAGGGAGATATAGAGTTTCACGGTACAGCTTTAAGAGATTAATTGGTAGACATATTGACAAAATCACTAGCCTATAACACCTTGACGGAAAAACTGGGTCTTCTAGATATTCCTGCTTAATCCGAGAAAAAAAAAATTCGTTTTGTAAACAATCCTTCATATATATTTTTAACATGCATATATTTGTTTGTGCACCCATTTTTATTTTAGTTATTATTTTTTTGTTAAATTAGTAAAAAAATAACTATTATTTATGTGTTTGTTCTTATATGTGTTGTTTGTCATTTATATAAAATAAAATTTGGTTTAAGATGTTTCCTAATCATCACACACACATCTCACTGAATCATCAAAACTCTCAACTTTTTGTTCCTATTGTACTATACGATACACAGTCGTATTGTTTGATTGTCATAAATATACAGATCACAGCCTTTGTTTAACCAACAGTCTAGATTAGTTCATAGATATACACATCATGTATCATGAACCACTACTCATACTATACGATCAGTGTGTCACTAACTATTGAGGAATACAATCTATTTGGAACAAAATTATTGAAATTTACACTATATGATACCTCCCTTCGTAAGTTACAATGCAAATGTCAAACAGTATTGGGGTGAATTTAACTTGGCTAGTATAATAATAATTGCACTTTCATACTTTACAAACACTCATTCATACTAGACAATACTTTTTGTTAAATGTTGTACCAACGACCCCTCGGAACGAATGAAATTCCTTAAGATTATCCAGTACGATACTGAATGTATTGTACGATTTGACAACATTTTATTACAAGTTGCCCAATGAATTTACTGCTCTAATCATAATATACGAACAACTATTACATTATATGTTGGTAAAAAGGTCTATAAATGAAAGGTTTGAATGGTTCAAGTCACTCAACTTCTTTCAAAATCGCGTCCTCTTAATCTTTCTATCCAATGGTTGGTGGAAGAAAATGCGGTAGACTAATCAAGGGTAGCACCTCATCCTCTCATCATTTTGATGTTTAATTTTTCTCCATAGAAGATGAAGAGGCCTACCATAAGTTTAAATAGGCAAAGATCTTTCCATCGCGCATGTTAAACCAGCCAACCTTAAATGTCAAGGTTATGAACCTTTTTGCTTCCTCCACTCTCCAGTCTCTTCTTGCCTTAGCACTTTAACCCTGAGCTCCTATATAAATTCTTAGAAAACCTTAAGATAAATCTAGTACACACCACCTTGACTTCATTTATCCACAAACAAAATGAAGAAATCACTAAAGCAGATTATACATAACACAGGAATCACTACCAAGAACCTCATCCCAAATCTCTAATATCAAATGAGTTTGATTGGACTTCCATTAATCTGCTACTTAGGAATGTGCCCTCCAACCAACACCAACCCCTTGTCCAATCTTTAACTCAAAATACTTATATCATCCATCACATCCTTCATAAAAGTTGGTTAGGGTTGTTAAGCCCTTATGAACTATCCCAAGGCTAACCAAGAGGGGGGGGGGGAGGTGAATTAGCAGTTTTAAAAAATTCTGAAACAAAAAGTAAAATCTTTTTGAAACCTTTTTTAATATTTTAATACAAACACAATTAACCATAGAAATTAAAATACATAAAGTGCAGGAATAAAAGAGAAAGAACACACCAGATCTTATAGTGGTTCTGCCAACTTGACCTACATCCACTCCCCAAAACCTATCTTTAATGTAACGCACTAAAGCATAGTAACTCTCTTTTTTGCTTTCACATCACGATGGAGAAGCCTTTATAAACTCCTTTTCACTGATCCTTGTGATATAAAGAACCCAGACTCCTTTTGCTTCCTCTTGAAGCAAGCATAGAACATTGATTCTAATGCTAATGAGGACCTCCCTAGAGCCACTAAGGATCCAAGGATGACGAATAGAGAAGAAGACTCAAATCCTTGGTTGGAGCAACCTTTTTGAACACCTCATAAACTATCCCTCATAAGATTATCTCTCTCTCTCTCTCTCTGAATCTCTCCCTCTCCTTCTCTAAGCTCTCTCAGGTCAGGAAAATAGCAAAAGATTCTCTCATAAAAATATAAGAGATCTTATAAAGAAGGCCTTGGAAATTGCCCTAATTTGCAACTTGCTATCAAAAATCATCCAGGATGATCGATAGATTATCCTGTACTATTAGTGTATTTCAGTTCTTCCAACCAGGATGATCTTGGTCTGTTATACGATTAGAAGACATTATTTATTCTGATCATCCAGGGTGATATAGGAATCATCCTATATGATTAGTTCAAAAACATATATATCATCCAGCAGATAGTTCAAGATGTGCAGTAGATATATGTTGGATGATAAAGAAATATAACTGATCGTCTAGGACAATGTTTGGATCATCCTGTATGATTAGTTCAAAATTAGTGATTATCATCCAACAGATAGTTCGGTCCGTATAGGAGAAAATCTGTATTATCAATAATTATAACTAATCATCCAGCAGATTGTTCTGGACATCTAAGTGATCAGAAGAAGAATAAGGTTTTCTTATTGATCATTTAGGATGATTCAGCAATCATTCGGGATGATATGATTGATCAGTCTAACCTTACTTACTTTACTTAATCACCTAACTAATTTAAATATGATTGTAATGAATCATTCAGGACATATGGGATCATCCAATATGATTAGAATAAACATCTATAAATACAATCTTACCTAAATAAGTTGGCGACTGTTTATATTTGCTTTGATCACATCGTCTAAGTATGGGAATATATGTTTATGACCTAGATGCCCTAATTAGGGTTTTTATTTTTGACTGATCATCTAGGATGGTTTTTAAATAGACCTATATAATATGATCAAAAATAGAACAACTTTAACTCACTAAAATTTTTTTCGTTGAGTATGTGTGTGCAAGGTTACTTACCTTCAGGATCCATCAAAGTACATTTGACTCAAGAAAAAGTAAAAGATACATTAAAATATAAATTATAGACTTAATCAATCCTAGTCTACCTAATCTTGAGTAGATAAACATTCTAAGAAAACTTGTGGGCCTGAAAGGTTAGTGAGCTGGCCATATAAATAGATATGCATGAATGACAATAGTCAAGGAATAATAATGTTTGTTATTATTAAAATTATAATGCTTGGGTCTAGATCTGCAATAATTCCCCCTTTTTAGATGATGACAAATAATATTGCTCGAACAGTTCAAATCATATTTTTTTTCTTTTCAATTTATTAAAAAAAAGGAAATATAAAACAAAGGAGAATAATGTAAGTTAAGCAAAGAAAATTTTACTAAAGCATGCAAATAACATAAATGATAACTAATACTACTCCCCCTTTTAACATCACAAAAAGGAGGAAATAGAACAAAACCACTAAATAGAATAAATTACATAAACAAGTAAAAAACATCACACAAAAATACTAAGCAGTCTATAGATACATGTTTTTTTAATAAATGCTAGACAATGATAAAATTTTCTTGTGATTGGATTAAAAATTAGCAAAAATGAATTAAAATCACTGAAATCTAAAAAATGGTATAACAACTGATCCTATTAACCCCCGCTTGGACTTCTTACAAGGAAAACCATCTATTGAAATCAAAGATCTAACATAGAAAAAGTTATCGAATAAGAATGTAATCCATTCAAAACTTTATTCTAAAAAAATATCTTATAGAATAATATAACAAAGTAATTAGTGACAATCAAGAATTTCAAGATCAATTCTTTGAAAATTTCAAGTGACACATGAATTCTTCTAAGATTTAAAGGTTTGAAAGTTAATGAAGCTTGATTTCTTATGGGCTCATTTTGTGCCACTTGTTAATTATTTAGTGCCCTTTATGCATCTTTTGATTTTGGGTATATTTTGTGTATCTTTCAATTTTTTTACGATCATTGCACATATTTTCAATTTTTTTGGGCTCATTTTATGCCTCTTGTCATTTTTTGAAAGCTAGCTCCCTTTCAAAATTTTTAAAGACTCTCAGTTGTGAAAATATCTTCCAGATAATAGAGAAAAAAAACTAACTCTCTAATATAAGGAGGTGTAAACTACAAAGAAGAATCATATTCATATGATAAGTGCAACAACATGATCAAGAAAGTTTGAAAGTCATTTAATGACTTTGAACTTTATTTATATCAGATAGATGACTGTAAGAAGATAAAATAGATCTCAATTTCAAAGTCTTATTGTTAATTTGAAATAGAATTTTGCTTAGAAAAGAAAACTACAATGCTGGAAGGAGTTAGAGGAACGGAAATAATCAACGATGTTTCTTCTTTTAACTAATTTAGAGATGTCAATGATTGATTAAAAATTTTCAAAAACAAAAGTAAGGAAAAATATTTCATCCCAGCAGTGATTAATAAAACAAAATTAAAGTGAATAAGAATATAACAATAAAAGATAAAAAATAGCAGGAAAAAAAATAAAATAAAGAAGCGAACAAAATAAACTAAAGATAGGTTATAAAATAAAAAATTCAGAGTTCAGTAATCATCAAGTTAAGCATTTATGTCTATGACACCTAATATGTTCCATAAAACGTTAAAAGTTTCAAAGGACAGTGATTTAGTTTAGTAAAAATCTCAGCCAGTTGGTTTTCAGTTGCTACATGGTGTAGCTCAATATCTCCTATAGTAATTGGTCCCTTATAAAGTGAAGTCTTATGTCAATATGTTTTAGAAATACAGATGGCACTAGTGTCATTAGATAGAATTGATATTGTGCCTACAGGTAATCCTAAATCAAAAATCTATTACTTTAACCAAAGGACTTAGGTCACACAACTTCTTAAGGCCATGCATTTAGCTTCAATGGTGAAAAGTGTAACTGAGTTTTATTTTTTATTGGACCAGGGGACTAAGGATTATTTTATGAATTGACATATTCAAGAGGTACTCTTTTTATCCACCAAACACCCTACGAACTTTGAGTTAGAATAACCTATAATCGCAAAAGAAGTGCTATGCCTTGGATACCAGATTCCAAAGTTTTGGGTTCCTAAGAGATATTTAAGGATTCTCTTAATTGTAATTAGGTGGGACTCCTTTGTAAGTTTATATGACCCAGATGTAATAATTATGGTTTTTATTTTTGACTAATCATTCAGGACGATTTTTAAATTGTTCTATACAGTATGATCAAAAATAAAAAAATCTCAAACTCTCTAGAATTTTTCCCTTGAGAGTGTGTGTACAAGGTTACTTAGCTTTAGGATCCACCAAAGCACATTTCACTCAAGAAAAGGTAAAAGATGCATTGAAATAGAAATTACAAACTTACTTAATCCTAGTCCACCTGATCTTAAGATGATTGATGTTCCAAGTGAACTTGTGGACCTAAAAGGTTTGTGAGCTGGCCACATAAAATTGATAAGCATTAATGGCAATAGTCATGGAACATTAATGTTTATTATCATCAAAATTACAGTGCTTAGGTCAAGATCTACAATAATCTCCCTATTTTTTATGATTGCAAACATTATTATTGGAATATGTCAAATCATATTTTTTTCTTTTTAATTTATTAAAAAGAAAGAAAAAATAAAATAAAGGAGAATAATATAAGTAAAGCAAAAGAAATTTTACTAAAGAAAGCAAACAATACAACACTATTAGTACTTCCTCTTTTGGCATCACAAAAAGGAGGAAACAAAAAAACAACCACTAAATAGAGTAAAGTACATAAATTAGTACAAAACATCAAACAAAAATACCAAGCAATCTACAATGATAAAATTTCCTTGTGATTGGATTAAAATTAGCAAAAAATAAATTAAAATTGTTGAATTTTAAAAAATGGTAGAACATTCGATCCTATGAACCCCAACTTTGACTTCTTACAAGGAAAACCAACTTTTGAAAATAAAGATCTAACTCAGAAAAAGTAATCTTATAAGAAAAGTGATACGTTTAAAACATTATTTTAGAAAAATATTTTACAGAATAATATAGCAAAGTAATTAGTCACAATCATGAATATTAAAATCAAATCTTTGAAAATACCAAGTGACACATGAATTCTTCTATAATTAATGATTTGAAAGAGAAGGAAGATTGATTTCTTGTGTGATCATTTTATGCATCTTGTCAATTATTTGGTACACTTTGCACATCTTTGATTTTGATACACTTTGTATATCTTTCAAATTTTTGGAGATAATTGCACATCATTTTAGGCTCATTTTTTGCCTCTTCTCAATTTTATATGCTAGCTTCCTTTTGAAACCTTTAAGGACTCTCTGTTGTGAGAATATCTTCCAATTAATATAGATTAATACTTACTCTATAATATAAGGAGGAGTAAAATACAGCAGAATCATATTCATATGATAAATGCGACATCATGATCAAGAAAGCTTGAAAGTGATTTAATGACTTTGAACATTATTTATATGAGATAGATGACTGTAAGATGATAAAAAAAAATCTCAATTTCAGAGTACTATTATCAATTTGAAATAGAGTTTTGCTCTTTTTTTTTGAAAATAAAGCAATAAATGCATTAAAAATCTAAAGATCCAACTATAAGGTACAACCTACTGATACCTCCTCTAACAATTTAACAAATGTAGGAGGAACCTTATTAATGTAAATATCTTCCTAAAAAAAGGAACTAAGAATAGCATAATTAGCGCATAAATCTACTAACTAATTACACCTCTGTATACAATTGAAAATTACTGAATTAAACTCTTTAGTAAACGAGAGATCATATATACCTATTCCACCTTTTTTGAATGCTTTATAAATAAATTTGATGATGTTAGCATTGTCACTTTATATAAAAGGACCTTTGTACTCTAGCATCCAATCTTTAATAACATCCTTGATGGAGGTTATAACTAGAAGCTCCATGTACGAGATATCCCAATGTATGCATTATTTACCAAAGGCTAAGAGAAATCTGCCTTTGTGTTCTCTAAATACACCACCAATTCCCACTTTGTAGGATGGTAGTAAGGCAGCATCAACATTGATTTTAATCCAATCGAGTGGAGGAGGATGCTAACAATTTTTTGATAGCACATGCTGATTAGCACCCAACCAGCCCGATTTCAAATAATTAAACGCATTGGATACTCCTGCAGAACATATCGATTTTGTTGCAATGAACAAAAAAATTCTTTCCAATTTTCTGTGAACAAGTTAATTCTTGTCCTTCCAAGTAAAATAGATCACATTACAAAACAATTTTAGCAAAAAAGCATTTTGTAAATGAAGCCAATTACAACTATCCTCCAAAGAATGAAAAGATGGAATTCCAAAGCCCATTTATTTATGTGTTGAAACACCTCATTTAGTTTTTTGCATTTGCTTACCACATGGTCTATGTCTTCCACTTCATTACATCTTCTAGGACATTTATCATTCCTTTGCAATCTTCTATACAAAAGGAAGTGATAAGTTTGCAACCCATTGTTGAAAATTATCCACCAAAAGTTCTCCACACAAGCATTCTGCTTAGCCTTCTTCAACTAATTCCAAATTTTGACACCGTGATAATCTTGTACCATTGCAGGTGAAGCCATTAATGAAATAGTCTTCCCAGATTCTTTGTAAATGAGTTCCAGGTTATCTTCTTATAGATTTGAAGAGATCTCAATCTTACAAATCAGTTCCACCAGATCATCCCCAAAATACTTCCTTAATTCAATAGTATTTCATCTTCCTTTATAGATAAATCTGTTAACCATTTTTTATCCTTCATTGATGCCTTGAGACTTTACAAAAGTTAGCCACATATTTATGTATTTATCCATTATCCATATATCTTCAAGTATATCTATTATTTTACCATATTCTATGCACCATCTTACAATTGGTTTTAGAGCCTTCCCGCCATCCTTGATAATCTTTCAAGCTGCTGAATCTGCCTTCTTCCCATCACCGTTAATCCAAAGAGAACCATATTTCAGGAAAAGAGTCTTATGCAGTAATGAATCTCTATCTTGAGAATACTTCCACGATAGTTTGGCCCTTAAAGGTGCTAGTTTTCTAGAGCATGAATGCATCCCACGACCTCCATTCTCCAAAGGATCACACAATTTATCCCAGCTCACATAATTGAGTCCTAAACCTCCATTCATTTTTTTCCAAATGAAATTTTGACATAGCTTATCAATTTAATCTAATATACTCTTTGGAATCAAAGAAATAGTGGAATGAAAAATAGAAAGAGAAATCATTATAGATTTAACAAGAGTGATCCTTCCCTCTAATGAAATAAATTTTGCTCCCCAAGTGTTCAGCTTCTTTAGAACTTTGTTAATGATAAATTGAAAGTCCATTTTTGATTATCTTCTCCAAACAACTTTAACTTGAAGATATTCAAACTCCTTTACCTAATTAAATCCCGTAATGTTTGTTATCTTGCTCTTCTTCCTTCTTTTGACACAATTCCCAAATAAAATTCTAGATTTGTCATCATTCACCTTTTGCCCGGTCCAATTACAGAAGTTGTTCAAAATGATTTTGATCCTCTTCAAAGTTTTAATTTTTTCTTCAGAAAATATGATAATGTCATCCGCATTAAGTAAATGCATTATTCTTGGACCATTTGGGCTAATCATAATACCAATAGAGTCATTTTCCATGAAAGCATTAGACATCAGCTGAGAACTAAGAATAAATAGAAAAGGTGACAGTAGGCACCCCATCGAAATCCACTTCTAGCATTGATCCAACTAAAATGAGCTCCATTGATCACCAAGGAGAAGACAAGTTCTTGTAAATATTCCATGATTAATTTTGAAAAAAAAAAGGAGGAAAACTAAATTAATCCAAAACTTTAGACAGTGTTGGCCAACCCATAGAATCATAAGCCTGTTCCATGTCTATTTTGAAAGATACTAAACCTAAAGAGGATTTAGAGTACCTGAACTTATGAAAAATCTCTTGCGCTATAAGGACATGATCTGATAGAGATCTCCCTTTCATGAATGCCACTTGTTCCTTGGAAATTAGCTTAGAAATTATACAAGTCAATCTGTTCAACAATACCTTGGTAGCAACTTTGTATACATTGTTGCATAGCTAAATGGAAGGAATAATAGGATTACTCACTTTAGGAATCAACATTATAAGGGTTCTTTTCCAATCACACATTTCAGCTGTAGAGAAGAATTGTTGTAAAGCCTTCCAAAAATCATCTTTAATAATTGCCCAATAGCTTTTAATAAATGAGTATGAAATGCCATCATATTATGGAGTTATGTATCCACCTTTTTCCTTGATCTCAACCTATACTTCTTCTAAAGAGAATTAATTTTTCAATAACTTGATATCTTCTTCATCCAGACAATTCCAAGGTTTCGGCCAACCTTCAAGCATTCAGTCTCTTTCTCTCCATTTCCTTTTGAAGAATTGAAGAAGAACCTCTTCTATCTTTTGTTGATCTTCCACTATACTTCCATTATCATCTTTAATACAGAAGATAGAGTTTGAATTCTTCTTTACATTAGCAAATGATTGAAAAAATCTTTAATTTCAATCTCCCTCAACCGTGCGCTTTACCTTTGACCGTTTCTTCCACCAAGTGCTAAATCGAGACAAATTAGAATTCAACTCATCAATCTTTAATTTGAGAACCCAAACTTGTTCAGGCAAGAGATGACCAACATTTGATTCTTTTGTTTGTAGCTCTAAGATCTCCCTTTTAAGGACTTCTTTACAATGATTTAAGCTCTTCCGCTTGGCCCTACTCCAATAAAATAAAAATTTCAAAGCTCTATTCGTCTTGCAGTTAAGAATTTGAGAGTAGCTTCTAAATATTTTCCTATTCCAAGCATTCCTCACTGCTGTAGCTGATGCCGGGATAGATGCCCACATGTCTTCAAATTTGATAGTTCTTTTGGTATTAGCACAAGATTGAAATAGATTTAATAGGATGGGGCAATGATCTGAGGCCACTCTTGGAAGGTGCCTAACCACCACACAGTTCAATAGGTTCATGGCCACCGAGTTCACAAAACATTTGTCCAACCGTTCAAGAACCCGATCCAAACCAATTTTATTATTACACCATGTAAACTTCGGTCCAACCTATCCAACCTCATGGAAGTCATTGCAAGCAAAGAAAGAGTTCAATTATTTGGGACCCAATGAGAATGTAAACCTTGTTCCTCCCCTTTTGTCCTCTTTAGAAAGTAGACAGTTGAAATCTCCACCTATTAACATAGTGAAATCAACACTAGAATATGCTTCTAATTTTTCCCACAACATTCTTCTTCTATAAACATCCTTGCTACAATAAATGGTAGCCACCCTCCATCTACATTTATTAGGCAAATCCAACTCCCCAATTATAAATTGAGAAGAATGATCCAACACAATAAAAGATGCAAATTGTATCTTCCAAATCATTAGTATACCTCCAGACAACCATTCCGATGGGACAACTTCCCTACTATCAATAGAGGACAGCTTTGTCTCCAACAACCCCAAAGGAAAGACATTATAATCCTTTACAAACTCCTTAAGATAAAGAGAAGATTTATTTTTCCTAGCTCCTCTACAATTCCAATACATTATGGATTCCATTATTGGATTGGAGGGAAAGAGTTCCGCACTTTCTCCCTTAGATCCCCATTAAATCTCTTACTTCTAGTGACCAATTTAATTGCTCCCAACCCTTTCAATTGTTTAACACCTTTCTTCTTGATGTTTGAAGAAGAACCTTCTATCAATTTAACCTCATCATTTATCACAGTAACCCTCTCTATTTTATCATCACAATAATTTGATTTCTTTCGAGCAGAATTTCCAGGAGATGTTTTCACATCAACAATCTCCCCTTACTCAGCAACAACACTTAACACATACAATTTTTTAGAGTTATTTAAAATAGAAAGAGATTTCAAAGCCATATCAACTTCCGATTCCACAACCAATTGTTTATTTGGTTTGTCTTGGATTCCGGCTTTATTAAAGAACAAACCACCACCTGCATCTTCATTTTTTATTTCTGTGATTTTGTTCTATCTTTTTGAATCTCCTTTAACATTCATATTCACCCCATCAGTAACTTTAGTACTAGACTCCTCTTGATTCTTCAATGTTGTATCATTATTTGTTTTCACAGAAACATCTTTAGCAGTACAATCCGAAATCTTCTCAGTAATAGTGATAACCGATATCCCATTCACTGTAACAGTATTTTGCCTCAATGTATCTCCATTTTTCATGAAGCTAAAATTAACAACCCTTTTATTTCCATAATTAACATGGGCCCAAGGTTCATAACCTTCTCTATTGACCTCAGCAACCTCAGAATTTGTCTTTATAACAGCCACATTCTTCCCCCTATTTTAAGCTTCAGGTTTCATCTTTTCAGCTTGGTTTTCTCTTTGATCAGTATTTTTGATAGCTTCTATTCCACTTCTCAAACAGTTGGCTTTTTAAATGTCCTATCTTTCCACAATTGAAACAAAATGTGGGTAACCTTTCATACTATATGGATTGGTAAAACTTGCCCAAGTTGCCTTCAACCCACACTCCTAAGGGTAATTTTTCTTCAAGCTTAACACGAACACATATCCTTGTGAATTCCCTTCTTCCCCATTGAAACATGTTCCCATAAATTTGATAAGGAGTACCCATCATGGATGTAATTCTACACATATTGATATCATCCCAACATTGTAAAGGGAGAATTGGCATCTGAATCCATATAGGTGCAGTCAAGCCTCTGAGTGTGGTCGGTGAGAATAAGGGAGACCATCTATCCATTATGATAATATTCCCATTAACATACCAAGGTCGAGATATTAAGACCTTCTCCATAGCTTGAAGTTCATTGAAAGCACAAAGAACCCATCCCATTCAAAGTAAAGTCAAGTGAAACTTACCAAATACGCTCCATTGCCTTCTCAGTTCTATATTTATGATGTAAAAGGGAATATTATCTCTAAAGATCTTAATTACCAGTGATTCTTGAAGTTTATTTGCATTAGATAATTTATTTTTAGAAAGAAGTTTCATAATTGAATCATTCTCAATAAAAACTTCACCAAAGTTTAAACCAACAACATTTATATTAGTTTTTTCCTACCAAACATTATTCAGTTCAATTATTTGATTGATTTTTTGGAGCATCCAAGTTTACCTATATTGAAAAGCAATTACCTAGCTTGCCCGAGTCACAGTTATTAACCTTATTCAGATTTAGCATTGCTTATGTTTCGTATTTGCTTTTTAGAAATCGAATTTTGATGATAGCAAACACTTCTATTTTACTACGACTGCCTTGCGTACTAACATTTCAGGATCACAAGATCAAAATTGCAATTTGAGCCAGCTCAAGATTGGGTAGATTAGGTTTGAGTCAGTTTGTAAACCATTTTCTTTCTTGAGTCAATTTTGTAATAAATATGGTTCCTGATGCTATGTAACCTTGCACACACACACTTGGGGGAATTTCTGACTATTTCATAGAGTTTGTTATTTTTTTTGTAACATTGTCTAGGACGATCCATAAATCATCCAGGGTGATTTTTTAAAAAATAGAAACCCTAATTAGGGCATCATAGTTAAGACATCCATCATTAATCACATCATCTTGGACGATGTTTGTATCATCCAGGATGATATTCTCAAATTAAAATGAATCAGCTGCCAGATCAATAAGGAATGAAATATTTTTCGACATCATCTTGATGATGTCCTGGATGATATAGTACAATTTTGCCAAAATTAATCTGATGATTAAGGAAAGCAATTAAAGCTTGATTGATACGATCACATCATCCTAGCCGATCGCAGGATTGTCCAAAATGAACAGTTCAAAAACCTTAGTTGTCTCTGGATGATCCTTATCATACATCATCTATTCAGGGTGATATTCTAGATGATTTTTCTAGATTTTGAAATAATCATCCAGGACAATCACGAGATCATCCTGGATTATCAAGCAATTTTGCATCATCTAGAACCCCCAACCAATGCGATGGTCTAGATGAAATTCTACAATTTGAACTAATCGTTCAAGATGATATACCATTATCCTGGATGATATGAATAAATACCTTCAGATTGCCTTAGATCATTTCGCCTGATTAGGCTTAAATTACATTGATCATCTTGGATGATGGGAGAATTGTCCTACATTTTGGAGTTTAGCATAAGACAATTAGATGATGGAACATTTCTAAATTAATCTAAATACATAAAGGACATCTTGAAGAAGTATGAAATGGATAAAGCCAAGCAAATTAATACTCCCATGACCTCCAGTGTTCAGTTGGATAAGGACCCAAATGGAAAGTCTGTTGATAAAAAGAAGTACAGAGGGATGATTGGATCATTACTTTACCTGACTGCTAGCAGACCTGATATAATATTTAGTGTTTATCTCTGTGCTAAATTTCAAGCTGATCCTAAGGAATCCAACCTAACTATAGTTAAGAGAATTCTTAGATACCTTTTAGAGACTTAAAACTTAGGAATCTTGTACCCTAGGCTCAGCACTTCTTTTGAGATTATTGGATATTCTGATTATATTTTTGCCGGATGTAAGGTGGATAGAAAAAACACTTCTGGAACTTGTCAATTCATAGGATAATTTTTAGTCTCCTAGTTTAGTAGAAAGCAAAACTCTGTTGCACTTTCCACTGCTGAAGCTGAGTACATTACTTTAGGAAGTTGTGTGGCCCAAGTCCTTTTGTTGAAATATTAGGTAATGGAGTTAGGTTACCTGTAGGCACGATCTCAATTTTTTTTGACAACACTAGTGCCATTTGTATTTCTAAGAATCCTATCCAAAATTCAAGGACTAAGTACATTGACATAAGGCATCACTTTATTAGAGATCATGTGACCAAGGGAGACATTGAGTTACACCATGTGGCAACTGAGAATCAACTGGCTGACAATTTTACTAAACCACTGGCCTTCGACACTTTTAGTACTTTAAGGACTAGATTGAGTGTGAATGACATTAATGCATTAACTTGATTTCTACTTATTTTTGATCTGTTATCAGCTGTTTATTTTTACTTCTGTTGCTTTATTTTTATAGTTTTTTTGTTTATTTTTGTAGTTGTTTTTGTTTTTGGTGCTTTATTTTTCGTATGCTTTAAGTTATTTTTCTAATCATTGCTAAATTTATATCTTATGCCTTCTTTTGTTTTTTAAAAATTTTCAATATTTTACATGTCTTAATCTATTAAAGAGTAAAAATATCGTTGATTGTGTCTCTTTCTCTAACCTATTTTAGTGGTGTAATTTTGTTTTTTAAATAAAAGCTTATCTCAAATTAACAACTGAATTTTGTAATTAAGATCTTTTCTACCTTGTTACAGTAATCTAGCTTATATTTATAATGATCAAAGTCTTTATGTTACTTCAAGATTTCTCGTTATCCTATCATTGCATTTCTCATATGATTTTTTATTCTGGTTTGTATTATGTTCTTCCCTATATTAGAGAGTGAGATTTGTTTCTCTAATATTTAAAAGTTATAATCACAACTAAGAATATTTAAGAGTTTTTGAAAGAGAATCTACCTTGCAAAAATTTTAAAAAAGGGTGGCCAATGATGCCAAAAATAAAAGATGTGCAATGACGCCAAATTAAAAAATATACACAAAGTGAATAAAAAAAATCAATCAAAAGATGTACAAAGTGCGAGATTCAATGGACAAGAGGCATAAAATGAGCTCATCAAAAGCAAGCTCTCTTCTCTTTTCTAACTTTTAAAAGTTAGAAGAATTCATGTATCACTTGAAATTTTCAAAGACTTGAATTCGAATTTTGTGATTGTGACAAATTACATTGATACATTATTATATAAGATATTTTTCTGAAACCAAGTCTAAAACGGATCCCTTTTTCTTATCCAATTGGTTTTTCTGAGTTAGGTCTTTTAATTTCAAAAAAACGTTTTGCCCTGAGAGAAGTTCGAGCTAAGAGTTAACATGATCGGATACTTTACCACTTCTTCAGATTTTTTATGTGGTTAACTCATTGACTCACTAATTTTTAAAATCAATTACGTGGACATTATGTCATATTCATGCCTTGATAAAAAAACACTCTTTGCTTTTCGTTAGTTTTTATTTCTTTTTTTGTATTTTATTCTTATCATTTTTAGTTGATTATAATATTTTTGGGCCTTCTGTGATCATCTCCATCCATCCTCTATTTTCCACTTTTTGTCACATCATCTCGAACGATATTCATATCATTCTGGATGAATGGTTTAATTCTCTCTGAAAACACCAATCTACTGAATGTTCTGGCCCTTCTGCTCTTCATCATCCTAACAATTCATTATCGTCCTGGACAATTCCTTATCATCCTGGATGATCTGATCGATATCAAATTCAATCCTCTATGATCATCCTGGACTACCCTTTTGCATCCTGGATGATGTTTTCTATAATGGTAATCATCCCGTACGATCCACTATTCATCCCGGACGATATACGTGGACATACATTTAATAATCCTTAAATTTGGCCGGTACGATCCATTATTGGAGAATCATCCCGAATGATCCACCTATACATCTTGGACGAGACACGTGGTTGTGTGTTTAAACATTTTAATTTTGGCCGATACGATCCATTATTTGATAGTTTGTTAGGGATGTTAGACCCTTATGAACTAGCCCAAGGCTAATTAGGAGAGAGGTAAATTGGTATTTTAAATATGTTTAATTTAAAACTCAAACCAAACCAAAATTCACCACAAAGAAAACACAATGCAGATATTAAATGCAGAAACAATAAAGGAAAGAACACACCATATTTATATTGGTTCGGTTAAACCTTGACCTACATCCACTCCTCGAAGGCACCCTCCGAGTATTGCACTAAACTAAGTGTCCCTCCTTTAGCCCCCATAGCTAGGTGAAGAAACCCTTATAAAATCACTTCTACCTTCCCTGGTGTGGCAGAGTAGCCGGGTCCTTTGACACCAAAGAGATATTCTTCTTCTGAGAACTTCCCACAAGACAAGCCTTGAATCTGATGGTACTATGGTGCAAGCTTGCCGGAGCAACCGTGTGGAACCCCCCTCTACACTCTCTTGAGTCCCCCTCCAAGGATCTTCTCCCTCTCTCAAACTCCACCATTTCCTCTCTCCCTTTCAAGCTCTCTCTTAAAGTTTCCCCCAAAAGAATGAAGCTACAATGGCTGCCAAAGGCAATCACAAAGTCCTTTATCAAAGCTTAAATAGAAGATCCCAAAATGAGCTCATTAATATAATTTGCCAACTTTGTCGTCCAGGCCAATATAAATATCAGCCTGGCCAATCAACATAAATTTTGCTCAATCAGCCCAGTTAGTTAGGGACGATCAGATGATTTTTGGTCATATTGTCCAGGCCGATAGAATATCATCCTGCACGATTAGTTCAAATCAGAGGAAAAACATCCTGAACTTCGCTCTAAATAGAAGCTGACCGATATCAAATCATCCCGGATGATCCTGTGATCGGCCATACCGATGTAATCATGGAAATCACCATTAATTTTTTTCCTTAATTACCAGATTTATGTAGAAAAAAATTGTGCTTGATCGGCCAGGCCGATCTTCGAAAGGCCAGGCTAATCCCAAGGATGATGTTCAAAAATAAGTAATTCCTAAATAGATCTGGTGACAGATTCTTTCTGATTTGAGCCTATCGTCCTGGCCGATACAAAATCATCCAAGCCAATGTGCTTATTAGGGTTTCTATTTTTGAACCGATCGTCTAGGCTGATATAAATATCATTCCGGAAGATATTACTAAAAATAATAAACTCTAGAGAATAGTTAGAAATTCTCCCAAGATGTGTGAGCGCAAGATTACTTAGCATCAGGAGCCACACCAATTACAAAGACTCAAGAAAGGAAAAAGGTGTACAAAGTGACACAAACCTACTCTACCCAATCTTGAGCTGATTTCAATTGCAGTCTGATCTTATGGACCTGAAATATCAGTAGGCAATGTATTCGTAGAGAAACAAGAGTGTTTGTTATCATCAAAATCATAATCCATGAATCCAGATCCGTAACAATTTAAAAGTTCGATAGGGATGTTAATCCCTATAGAACTGGCTCAAGACTAAACTAAGTTGGGTGCGGGGATTTGTAGGTGAATTGGTATTTTAAAAACTTTAAGCAAAGCTCAAAAAATATCACAAACCAAAACACCACAAAATAAACGATGCGGAAATTTAAGTTCGGAAGCAGTAAAAATACGAACACAAAGGTTTATAGTGGTTCGATCAACTGAACCTATGTCCACTCCCAGGAGGCACCCTCCGAATATGCACTACAAACGTGACTCTCCTTTAGCCCCCCAGCTAGAGGAAAGCCCTCACAAAAACACCTCCTTTTTGCTCACACCCGGTAAGCAGAGAACCCCAACTCCTTTTGCTTCCTCCTGAAGCAGGCAGAGAACCACGCATCACTTGCTGAAACTTGCCTCTCCCAACCCTTCCAAGGATAAGAGACTCTAGGGAAGAAGAAGTGGAACAATGCTTGGAGCAACCCTTGTGAATCCCCTCACAAGCTCCCCCTCATAAGATCCTCTCTCTCTCTCTCCCTTTCTCTCTCTCTCCTTTAGGTTTTCTTAGGTCAAGTTAGCAGCCATGGATGTTCAAAAACATTAAACTAAAGCTCTTAAATAGAAGAGCTTCAAAGGAGCTCAAAGATTGCAAGTTGCCGACTATATCATCCAGGACGATATGGAAATCGTCCTAGCCGATCAGTACAAATCTCAGAAGATCAGCCATAGCATCGCCCTGAATGCAACTGGATGATAAAAAATTGGCTTGATCGTCCAGGACGATCTCACGATTGTCTCGGCTGATCAGTTCAATTCAGAGGAAAATCGTCCAGAGCATCGCCCTGAATTCAAGCTATCCGATCCAGATCATCCAGTACATCGCCCTGAATTTATGCTGGCCGATATTTATCGTCCAGGAGTGACTAAGGATTTTAGAATCGATCATCCAGGATGATATGATCGTATCAATCATCCTTAATTACCTCCTTGATTGTCTGATCAATTAAGACATAATTGTGAATATCGTCTAGGTCTATCCAAGATCGTCCTAGCCGATTACCAAAAATACAGAATATCTTAATTATTTATGTCGGCAATTTCTTTCTGTTTTGATCCTATCGTCCTGTCCGATACAAGTATCGTCCAGGCCGATTGGCTAATGACGGCTGCCTTAATTAAGAACCCCTGATTAGATTTTCTATTTTAAGCCAGATCATCCAAGATGATGTAAATTTCGTCCTGGCCGATATGAATAAAAAATAGAAATTCTAAGTCTCTCAAGTGTGTGTGGGGGGGTTACTTTGCATTAGTCACACCAAAGATTACAATTGACTCAAGAAGGGAAAAATAAAATTACAGGCTGACTCAACCCTAATCTACCCATTCTTGAGCTGGCTCCATTTTTCCGTCCAATCTTTAAGTCCTAAAAAGTTAGTAGTAAAAGGCAGTCCAAGACAAGTAAGAGTGTTTGCCAATCATCAAAACATAGTTCATGGACCTGAATTCGCAACAATCTCCCCCTTTATGATGATGGCAAAATACTATGACAAATATTTTAAAAATAGCAGTGCAACACACGGAATCGATAGTATAAGAAACATCCTAAAACTACTCCCCCTTTTGACATCTCAAAAAGGAGGGAATTAAGAACTAAAGCAAACCACAAGACAACCCTTTTTTCTTACCAAGGCATGAAGATGATGTAGTATTCCATGTGATTGATTTTAAAAACTTGTGAGTTAATGAGTTAATAACATCAATAATCCAAAGAACGGTAGAATATCCGATCATGGTTACCCTTAGCTCGGACTTTCTTTTAGGGTAGAATCATCTTTTTAAATCAATGACCTAACTAAAAAAATCAATTAGATATGAGAAAAAAGAATCCATTCATCACTTGGTTTAAGAAAAAATATCTTATAGAATAATGAACCAAAATAAATTTATCACTATCGCAAAATAATCGAAATCAAGTCTTCGATACATGAAAACTTCTAAGTTTTAAAAGATTTAAAAAGAGAGAATGGCTTGCCTTTTAATGGGCTCATTTTATGCCTCTTGTCACTTTGATTGGCTCTTTGAGCATCTTGATTTTGATACACTTTCATGTATATACTTTTCTTTTGAATTTGGTGTCATTGGCCTTTTTTTTAAGCAAGCTAAATTCTCTTTTTCAATCTCTTAAAAAAGAATTCTTAGTTATGAGTATATCTTCTAGATATTAGAGAATAGGAGCTCTCTCTCTGACATAGGGAAGAACTATCCACAAAATAGAATCAATAACCAATGACAATAGTAACGAGGAATCTTGATGTAGAATAGGTTAGATAAAGTGACACAATCAACAAAATATTTTTGATTAGAAAAGAAAACTATGCCACTAAAATAGGTTAGATAAAGTGACACAATCAACAAAATATTTTTACCATCTAATAGATTAAGAGATGTAAAACATTGACTACAAATTCTCAAAAGCAAGGACAAGGCATACGATATCATTTCAGCGATGATTTTTTGAAAGCTAAATTTAAGAAAGAAAAGCAACCAAAAAGAAAGTAAACCAAATCAAACAAAAACTAAGAGTAAAAAAAAGAAAAGAAAACAAAGAGCAAAAAAGAAAAGCAACTAAAAGAAAAAGAATAGAAAAACAAAATAAAATAAATAGAAGGTCAAGTTTATGCAGTTATGTCAATCACACCCAATCTGGTCCTTAAAGAGCTAAAAGTGTCGAAGGCCAGTGGTTTAGTAAAGATGTCAGCCAGTTGATTTTCAGTTGTCACATGGTGTAACTCAATGTATCCCTTAGTCACATGGTCTCTAATGAAGTGATGCCAAATGTCAATGTGCTTAGTCCTTGAATGTTGGATAGGATTTTTAGAGATGCATATGGCACTAGTGTTGTCACAAAAGATTGAGATGGTGCTTATAAGTAATCATAAATCCAATATATGTTGTTTCAACCAAAGGACTTGGGCCACACAATATCCAAGTGCATTGTATTCAGCTTCAGTAGTGGAAAGTGCAACAAAATTTTGCTTCCTACTAGACCATGAGACCAAAGATTGTCCTATAAATTGACAAGTTCCTGAAGTACTTTTTCTATCAACCTTGTATCCTGCAAAATTAGAGTCAGAAAATCCAATAATCTCAAAAGAAGTGTTGTGTCTAGGATACCAATTCCCTAAGCATTGGGTTCCTAAAAGATATCTAAAAATTGTCTTAACAGCAATCAGGTGGGATTCCTTAGGGTCGGCTTGAAATCTAGCACAAAGGAAAACACTAAACATTATGTCAGGTCGGCTCGCAGCCAAGTAGAGTAAAGATCCAATCATACCTTTGTATTTTTTCTTATCAACAGACTTACCAGTTGGGTCCTTATCCAATGGAACACTAGAAGTCATGGGAGTATTGATTGGCTTATATTTATCCATCTCATACTTCTTCAAAATGTCCTTTATGTATTTTATTTGATCAAGAAAGGTTCCATCATCCAATTGTTTTATGCTAAACCCCAAAAAGTAGGACAACTCTCTCATCATACTCATCTCAAACTCTCTACTCATTATCTTAGAGAACTCATCACAAAGTTTTTTATTAGAAGATCCAAAGAGTATATCATCCACATAAATCTGAAGAATGAGCAATTCATCTCAAATTTTTCTAAGAAAAGGGTGGTGTATACGCTCCCCTTAACAAACTCCCTTCCTAGTAAAAATGTGCCAAGCCTCTCATACCATGCTCTTGGTGCCTGCTTTAAACCATACAAAGCCTTTTTTAATTTAAAAATTTGATTTGGAAATTGAGAACTCTCAAAACTTTGTGGTTGTTCTACAAACACATCCTCTTTTATTTCCCGATTCAAAAAGGCACTCTTGACATCCATTTGATAAAGCTTAAATCCTTTATAATAGGCAAAGGCTAATAGCACTCTAATGGCTTCCAATCTAGCTACAGGGGCAAATGTCTTCTCAAAATCTATCCCTTCTATTTGGTTATACCCCTTAGCCACCAATCTTACTTTATTCCTAACCACCCTTCCTAAATCATTCACATTGTTCTTAAAGACCCACTTTGTGCCAACTACACCTTGTCCCTTAGGTCTTTCTACAAGCTCCCAAACTTCATTCCTAACAAATTGGTTCAACTCCTCCTGCATGGCTGAAATCCAAAACTCATCAGTAAGGGCTTGGTTTTTTTTTGGTGGGTTCAGTCATTGAGATAAAGACAGAGTGGTTCACCTCCTTCTTAAGTCCATGTCTAGTCTTAACTCCATTAGAAGGGTCTCATAAGATCAATTACTTGGGGTGACTTGTAGAGTATCTCCAATATCTAGGTAAGGTGTTAGAAGGTCCATCCCTTTCCTCCAGATCTAAATTTTCTACTCCTTGGGTGACATCTCCTACTCCTTCTATGTTTTGGTGACCTACTTCCTTCTCCAAGTTCTCTACTCGACTAGTAATCTCTCCAATATCATCATCATCCTCAACTCCATGCTTTTTAGTATCAGACTCATCAAATACTACATGGGTAGTTTCTTCCACCACTAAAGTTCTCTTGTTAAACATCCTAAAAGATTTCACAACACTGGAATATCCCAAGAACACTCCTCCATCAGATTTAGGATCAAATTTTCCCAAGTGAGACTTCCCATTGTTGTGAATGAAAACCTTACAACCAAAGATATGATGGTGGAAAAGATTGGGTGCCCTACCCTTAAGCATCTCATAGGGTGTCTTTTTTAATTTAGCTCTAACGTTCACCCTATTCAACACATAACAAGCTATGTTAACCGCTTCAGCCCAAAAGTATTTTGGAAGTGAATACTCAGCAAGCATGGCTCTAGCGGCTTCCACCAAGGTCCGATTCTTCCTTTCAGCTACCTCGTTCAACTGAGGGGTCCTAGGAGCTGAGAAGTTGTGGCTAATCCCCTTGTCCTCACAAGAATCTCCAAATCTTTCATTCTCAAACTCTCCCCCATGATCACTATGGATGGTCAAGATCTCATAACCTATCTTTTTCTGAATCCAAGTAGAAAATGTTTTAAACTCCTCAAAAGACTCATTTTTATGTGTAAGAAATCTACTCTAAGTGAACCTCGAATAGTCATCAATAATCACAAAACCATAGACTTTCCCTCCCAAACTGGTAGTGTTAATGGGTCCAAACAAATCCATGTGAAGGACTTCTAAAGGTCTAGATGTGCTAATGTCCTTAATGTGGTGAAAGGTGGAGTGGACTTGCTTTCCTAGTTGACAGGCATTATAAATGTGGTCTTTTGAAAACTTGAGTTTGGGGACACCTCTAACTAGGTCTTTTTGGGTCACTTTTCTAAGGGTTTTCATATACTTGCATGTCATAGTCTCCGGTGTCACAACCATGAATCATCAACCATTATTTTTAAGTAAAAAAAAGCAGCACATTTAATGTTATTTAAATCAAGCACGTAGACGTTGTTGATCCTCTTTCCCTGCAAAATAGTGTTGTTACTTAAACTTACATTGCATGAATTTGCAACAAATTGCACGATGAAGCCCTTGTCACAAAGTTGACTGATGCTGAGCAGGTTGTGCTTTAATCCATCTACAAGCAAAACATTTTAAATCATAAGGTTCTTTGAATTACCATTTATACCTGAGCCTACCACCTTTCTAATGGTGTTGTCTCCAAGAGTAACCTTGCATCCAGTCCTGAACTCCTGCAAAACAAACTTATTGGCATCACCAGTCATATGTCGAGAGCATCTGCTGTTTAAGTACCACATACTCTCACGAGGCCTTTTGTGAAATCCCACCTGCAAGATTATCAAATGTCAGATATAGTTACCCAAACAGGTTTGGGTCCCTTCTTATGAAAAGTAGAATGCAATGCATGTGTGGTATGATGTGGCATATGATTTGAATCAATTGTAGAATGATCTTTATTCATAATTGCATGTTATTTTTGTAACTCCAAAAATTCCAATTTTAAGCTTGCATGTGTTTTCTTGAGTTTCATATATGATGCATGAATTTTTCCATAAACTTCAAGAAGTTGATTGTATGAAAGTTCACATACCTCTTCTTGATTAAGATTATCGTTTACCATCAAGCACAATTTTGTTGTCTCATCTTCTGGTTCCATCTCCGATGAATTCGATGCAGAATCAGCCCAAAATGCTTTTTGAAGTCTCTTCTTATCCTTATTGAACTTGGTTTTCTCCTCACCTTCTCCTTTGCTTGAGTGATCTTGAAGTGTAGGACAATCAGCTTTGGTTTTCTCCTCACCTTCTCCTTTGCTTGAGTGATCTTGAAGTGTAGGAGAATCAGCTTTCACATGTCCGAGTTTCCTGCATTCATAACAGACAACATCAGAAGATCCCTTTGAATATTTATTATCCTTACCTTTTCTCCAATGATTCTTTTGCTTCTTCCTTAGAAAGCTTTTGAATTGCCTTGTGATTATGGCAAATTCATCACTTTCAGACCTGGAAGAGTCAAAATTTGATTTGTGCGCCTTTAGAGCCACTATTTTCTCATTCTTCTTCTCACCTGTATCAAGATTTCTTTAATTCACTCCTTGCTCGTAAGCAATGAGTGAGCCAAGTAAGTTGTCAATTGAATAGATGTTTAAATCCTTAGATTCAGTTATAGCAGTGATTTTATCATCAAACGACGAAGAAAAGCATCTTAAAATCTTGTTTACTTTTTCAAAATTTGAAAGTTCTCTTCCTAATGCATGCAATGAAGTAATAATCTGAGTGAACCGAGTATACATGTTAGAAATAGATTCATAAGGTTTCGTACAAAAAAGTTCATAGTCATGCAAGAGAATATTCAAATGAGATTATTTCACTTCATTGGTTCATTCATAAGTAATACATAACCTATTCCAAATTTTCTTACCAGTTGAGCAAGTGGAAACACGCATGTAATCCTTAGATTTCAAAGCATAGAAAAAATAGTTCAAATATTTTACATTCAATTGAGCTAAATCTCTTTCATCGAAAGTCCATTCAGTAAAAGCAACTTCCATTTTAATTCTGTTAATTTCACGAGAAGGTGGAGAATACCCTTCTTTAATAAGCATCCACATGCGATAATCAATGGATTATAAAAACATTGCCATACGGGTTTTCCAAAAATCAAAAGGTAGGTTATCAAACAAGGGAGGTAGTGTAATCGAATATCCTTCAGTTGTGTTATGATTCCCAAAGTAAGCCATGGATCAAATTTAAAAAGTATTCAAACTCAATTTTTATGAATCATGCTCTGATACCACTTGAAAGTGCTCAGATGACACTAGAAAATGCTCTGATACCACTTGAAAGTTCGTTAGCGATGTTAAGCCCTATAGAACTAGCCCAAGACTAACCAAGAGGGGGGATGGATTGGTATTTAAAAATTTTAAGCAAAGCTCAACAAATATCAAAAACCAAAACACGACAAAACAAATGATGCATAAATTTAAGTGCGGAAGAAATAAAAATAAGAACACAAAGGTTTATAGTGGTTCGGTCAACTAGACCTACGTCCACTCCTAGAAGGTTCCCTCCGAGTACTGCACTACAAACGTGACTCTCCTTTAGCCCCCACAGCTAGGCGGAGAAGTATTCATAAAACACCTCCTTTTTGCCACACCCAGCAAGGAAGAGAACCCAACTCCTTTTGCTTCCTCCTGAAGCAGGCAGAAAACTACGATCACTTGCTGAAACTTATCTCTCCCAACCCTTCCAAGGACAAGAGATTCTAGGGAATAAGAGGTGGAACAATGCTTGGAGAAACCCTTGTGAATCCCCTTACAAGCTCCCCCCTCACAAGATCCTCTCTCTCTCCCTCACTCTCTCTCTCTCTCTCCTTTAGGTTTTCTCAGGTCAAGACAGCAGAAAAGGATGTTCAAAAATGTTAAACTAAAGCTCTTAAATAGAAGAGCTTCAAAGGAGCTCTTTAATTGCAAGTTGCCGACTATATCGTCCAGGACGATATGGAAATCATCCTGGCGGATCAGTACAAATCTCAGAAGATCGGCCAAAGCATCGCCCTGAATGCAGTACTGGATGATTGAAAATTTGCTTGATCGTCCAGGATGATCTAATGATCTTACCTACCGATCAGTTCAAATCAAAGGAAAATCATCCAGAGCATCTCCCGGAATTCAAGCTATCCGATCCAAATCGTACAGCATATGACCCTGAATTTGTGCTGGCTGGTATTTATCGCCTAATAGTGACTAAGGATTTCAGAATCAATTGTCCAAGTCAATCTTGCAATCGTCCATGACGATATGATCGTATCAATCATCCTTAATTACCTCCTTGATGGTCTGATCAATTAAGGTATAATTGTGAATATCGTCCAAGCCGATCCAAGATCGTCCTGTCCGATTACAAAAAATACAGAATATCTTAATTATTTATGACGACAATTTCTTTCTGTTTTGAGCCTATCGTCCTATCCGATATAAGTATCGTCTAGGCCGATTGGCTAATGAAGGCTTCCTTAATTAAGAATCTCTGATTAAATTTGTTTGTTTTAAGCCAGATCGTCCAGAATGATGTAAATATCATCCTGGCCGATATGTGTAAAAAATAGAAATTCTATGTCTCTAAAGTGTGTGTGTGTAAGGTTACTTTGCATCAGTCACACCAAAGATTACAATTGACTCAAGTAGGGAAAAATAAAATTACAGACTGACTCAACCCTAATCTACCCATTCTTGAGCTGGCTCTGTTTTTCCGTCTGATCTTTGATTCCTGAAAAGTAAGTAGTAAAAGGTAGTCCAAGACAATTAAGAGTGTTTTCCAATCATCAAAACATAGTTCATGGACCTGAATTTGCAACACAATCTCCCCCTTTTTGATGATGGCAAATATTATTGGTTCAATTTGCAAAAATAAAAATATTTTCTCCTAATCTCCCCTATACTAAAATAAAACTTTTTAAAAATTAGGGGAATAAAAAATTTTTGTTGTTTTTAATTTTTGAAAGATAAGAAAAAAATATACAAATACAACAATAAATTCTCCCCCTTTGACATTATCAAAAAGAGGAGGGGCACAAACAAATAAATAAAAAAACAAAACGATACCTGATCTAGTGAAAAAAAAAATATTCCTAAAATGAAATGACTTTATTCAAAATCTTAGTAAGGAATGTACTGACAATGCATAATCTAGAAAGGTTAGAAATTCAGAAATTGTTAATCCAAGCTCAAGTTCTTTTAAAGGCTTAAAAACTTTTTAATCCAATATCTAAATCAAGGAATAAATTAGAAAAAGAAACAATAATTTTTCAAAACTCTTTTCAAATAATATATCTAATAGAAGATTAATGTAAAAATTGGTGAATCAAGAATCATGATTTTCAGGATCATGCATTGAAAATATCAAGGATTTTCTTAAGCTTTAAGTAATACAGAAAAAGTAAGCATACTCTTTCTGGGCTTATTTTATGCCTCTTGTCAGTTTTTTTTTGTGTACTTTACGCATCTTTTACTTTTTGATATACTTTGTGTATCTTTCTCAATTTGGCATCATTACGCATCTTTTGATTTGGCATCATTAGCCATTTTTTTTAATATGCTATCTTTATAAAATTTAAAAACAAAAGTAAACTCATTATATTGACACAACGAACTTCTTGATTAAAAAAATTATGAGGTAGATTCAACAACTATGTGATAGATATAAAGTAGGGAGATGAAAAATGTTTTATTTTAAAATCCAATTTAAAATATGATGAAAATTTTAAATCAAAAGTAGAATAACCTCTTTGAGGAAAGAGATAGAGAGAAAAAATCATGAGTTTCCTTCCTTTAACTATTTTTAGATAATTAAACCACAACTTACATAAGAGTTTAAGAAAAAAATTGGAGGTAAAATTTTTATTTTTAGAAAAGTGAACGTGTGTGTTGATCAGAGAGAACTTAAAAAAAATGTATAGATAAGTTTAAAACTACAATGTAAAAGAGAAAAAATAAAAAAATAAACAAATAAATAACAAAGCCTGAAGAAAGAACAGAAAACATACAAAAAACAACGAACAATAATAAATAGAAAAATACACAAACAAGGGATTAAGCATAATCTTGCTCATGATCTGATGATTCAAAAGATAGGTCTGCCCAAGAGATTTTTGCTTTTCATTATTTGCCATGTTTTATGATTTGCTTAGCTTTATCATTTTCTTTTGTAGGAAGTGTTCTTAAATTTGAGGACTGATTTTTCATATGTCCAGACTTCTTACATCCAAAGAAAATAACGTCAAAAGTAATCTTACCATTATTACCATTTTTACCCTTATTCCACTTTTGTTGAGGCTTATGCTTTGGTTAGTTTTTTAATTTGCTTGACAAGCTATCACAATTGTCACCAACTAAGCTACTTTTATCCATGTCTTCAGCATTTAGTACTATCATTTCACATGCATCCAAAAGTCATTGACCCAAGCTTTGCTCATAGGCAATGAGTGAGCCAATAATATTATCAATAGAATATTTATTCAAATTCTTTGATTCACAATAGCAACAACTTTAGGAGCAAAACTTATCGAGTAAACAACATAAAATCTTATTGACTTTTTTAAAGTTTGAAAATTCCTTTCCTAAAGCATGTAATGATGTAACAATTTGAATAAATCTAGTATACATGTCTAAGGTCGACTCATAAGGTTTCATACAAAAAATTTTATAATCATGCATTAAACAATTCAACATGGATTGCTTAATTTCACTAGTTCCTTCGTATATGGTGTGTAATTTATTATGAATTTTCTTACCAGTAGTGCACGTGGAAACAAACATTCAATCTTCAGAATTTAAAGCAAAGAAAAAATAGTTTAAAGATTTTGCATTCAATTGAGCATAGATTTTTCCTTCTCCATTCCATTGACTAAAAGGAATATCAATTTTAATTTCATCTAAAATACGAGATAATATAGAATAACTATTTTAAATCATTTGCCACATTTGGAAATCAATTGATAGTAAAAAAGTAGACATGCAAATTTTCCAAAACTCAAATGTAATATTTTCAAACAAAGGTGGTCTAGTGATTGAATAACCTTTCATAATATTATAATTATAAAAATTAGCCATGGATAAAAATTCAAAAAAATTTAAAAAGTAGATTTTATGAATCCCATTCTTATACCACTTAAAAGTTTGTTAGGTATGTTAGTCCCTCATGAACTAGCCCAACACTAATTAAGAGAGAGGTGAATTGATATTTTAAATATCTTTAATTCAAAACTCAAAGCAAACCAAAATGTGTAAATTCAATACGGAAATAATATAGGAAAGAACACACTAGATTTATAGTGGTTCAGTTAAACCTTGACCTACGTCCACTCCATGGAGGCACCCTCCGAGTATTGCACTAAACTAAGTGTATCTTCTTTAGCCCCCACAGCTAGGCGGAGAAGCCCTTACAAAATTAATTCCACCTTCCCCAGTACGGCGAAAAAAGCCGGGTCCTTTGACACCAAAGAGATCTGTTGCGGATTTATGGCTTATGATTTTGATGATAGCAAACATTCTTTTTCTCTATGACTGCTTTCTACTAAAGTTTCAGGTTCACACTATCAGACTGCAATCTGGAACCAGCTCAAGATTGGGTAGACTAGGCCTGTGACAGTTTGTAATCTTTTTCCTTTCTTGAGTCTATTGTATTTGGTGTGGCATCTGATGATTTGTATCTTGGAAGATTTTTTATTGTGCCCTAAAGTTTACTATTTTTGGTAACATCATCCGGGACGATATTTATATCGTCCTGGACGATCTGACAAAAGTAGAAATCCTAATTAGGGAATCCTCTTTAAAGCAGCCATCTTTATGCAAAACACATCATCTTGGACGATTTTGTATCGGCCAGGACGATCGGCTCAATACAGCAAGAATCTGCAGCCAGATCTACTAAGTAAAATCTTATTTTTGGACATCATCCCGGTGGATCGTCCTGGACTATAAAATATCGTCCCGGACGATCCAGAGCAATTTCTCCAAAATTCCTCAAGCAGTTTTGGAAAGCATTTAATGGGGATTTCGTCCAGGCCGATCGCAAGATCGTCCGGGATGAGTAGACATCGTCCAGCTTCATTTCAGGGCGATATTCAGGACGATTTTCCTCATATTTGTGCTAATCGGCCAGGACAATTTGGCTATCATCCTGGACGATAATGGAGGTAACTTTCATTAATGAGCTCGTTTTGAGAGACTCTATTTAAGCTATGGCAAGACACTTTGTAAGTGTC
>NW_021319193.1:0-3091 GCF_001605985.2 Dendrobium catenatum
TTTTATTTTTTGTTTAAAAAACTCTGTGGTTGAAAAATATTTTCAAAAAAAACTTAATAAAAATTTTCATTTCAGTTCAACACATTTTCAAAGAGGGTTTAAATTTTTAAAATACCAATTCACCCCCCCTCTTGGTAGCCTTGGGACATTAACTCAGGTCTAACAACCTATTTACTAGACTAAACAAAGGCTTCTCCTCCTTGCTGTGGGAGCAAAAGGAGAAACACTAAGTGGTAATAGTGTAATACCTTAAGTGGGAGACTTCAGGGAGTGGATGTAGATCATGTTTGATCGAACCACTATAAATCTTGTGTCTTTTATTTTTCTCTACTTTTTTACTTTACTTTTTCTGTTTGAAAGTGTGGTTAAAAAATTGTTTTTATAAAAAATTCACTAAACTTTTTTTCGGTTCAAAAAGAGGCATAATTTTTAAATTACTAATTCACCCCCCTCTTGGTTAGTCGCTGGGATATTAGCTTAGGTCTAACAACCTAATTCATACTTAATAAAGTTTCAACAAGTGGTATCAGAGCATGTTTTGATTAAAAAATATATGTTTTGAAAATGTATTAATTTTTTTTGGGAATATTAAATTTTGAATTTCAAAATTGAACACGTCATTATGAACGGTATATCACCTTAGGAGTCGATCATATCATTCCCTAATGGGTTCAAATTTTAGAATTTTAAATTTATCTGAATTATTGTAGTCAAACTCAAGGGGAAACAACATATGATCTTGAAAGATCATAATGAAGTTCAATTGATTATCTGACTATGATAATTCGGATAGAAGATCATTAATCTCATAATTAAAACTATAATAATAATTGATATATCTATCCAAAGAAAGAAGGTATCAATTATTATCGATCGTTCAAAAATAACGATAATGATCGTTGTATTGATTTTCCCAAAGAGAATTAATTAAAGGTTTTGAAAAATTAATTTTGAAAATCAATTTTGGGTTTCTAAATCTCCTACGAGCGCAAGCCCTCATAGTTAATTACATCGTAGGAAAATTGGAACTCCCTACAAAAACTCTCGATTAAAATAGCGGTAGAAATTTCATTTTTAGATTTTCAAAGATCGATATTAAAGGAGAGAAATGGTAGGAATTTTCAAATGGGATTTGTTCAAATTTGAGCACTTACTTTCAGAGTCAAAGGAAGAGGAGTAGAGAGTGTTTTGAGATTCAGAATTACTTCAGAAACACCACAGCCTATCCTATGTGTTCGGCTCGAATTTGATTGAAAGAAATGTTTAGTTTAATAGTCGATTTTATTAGAAATTTGGGACTTATATTCTCTATCACCAGATCGGTAGAATGCCCAGGAGGTAATGGTGAAGACTAACCTACCAAGTGGGTATGACGTCCCCGGTCAAGATCCCATGGTTTTGAAATTACTAGATGCGCCAAGAGGGGGGTGAATTCTAACCCTTGGCTACGAGGCTCCCTTGAATGGTTAACCCATGGTTGGCTAACAAGAGAAGCTCTGGTCGGCACCGACTAAGTTAGCTAAGGGACATGACAGAACGGGACGATGGAAAAACCTTGCTTGCAACTTCGGATTTTCCCGAAGTTGTTATGATTTTGATGATAACAAATAATATTATTAATCTGTTTATTTCCTCACTAGTATTTGCAGTGCATATTTTTCTATGTACATAATATTTCAGGTACCATCATGCCTCGTCTTCATGAAGATTCCAAAGGCTCAATAGATGTGTAAGAATAGGTCGTATTTAAAACTGGCGTCTGTATTTTCATTTATTGAGTCAACGTTTGTCCTTATTAAAATGATGGTATGGCTTTGTTTGTTGATTAGCAACACGACCAATTTATTTCGTACCTCGTAAAGACGATCTGGTGCGGGTATGAATAAATTAAAAATACTTTATTTTTCCTGATAAAAATTATTTTGAATAAGACTAATTTCGACTGATAAACTACGATCACCAACAAGGCGTGTAGGCTTTTGAGGTATACGATTTTTATACATTAGAAGCCCGCCGTCATAATCAGGGGAAAAATCTTGGAAGTTGACAGTTGAGAGTTCTATAATCCGATTATTGAGAGCGTTGCGAAGTGGAGATTCATAATCCGACGGTACGAGGTTTGAATATTACTAAGTTAATCACCCTGCAGAGATTATGCAATCAAAACGGCTTGAAGATTTGTCATTTGGATCGTACTGAGTAAACTGGATTCGTACTAGTACTGAATGGAGTCGTACAGTACTTAATGGTAAATTTCTGCAAGCATTGTAACTGGACGATCTTGAGATCGAACTGTATCGGATATTTGACTCAGAGGGTACCGTTGAGATTGAGTATTTTTTTTTTGGTTTTTTTTAGCCTATGTTAGCAATCTCAAAGACCGTTGTTGTTAGAGTTTTTGCAGCCATTAGGCTTCGTTTTTTTTTTTTTTTTTTTATTTTTTTTTTTTGTTTTTTTTTTCTTTTTTTCCCCTAGAGAAAAAATGAAGAGAAGAGGACTTGAAAGGGAGAGACGGAAGGGTGGAGTTGAGATAGAGGGAAAGAACTTGGAGGGGGGGGGTTTCAATGATGTGTTGAAGGAGATTTTCACACACTCACGTGCTCCGGCGAGCTTGGCCCTAGTAACACGGATTCAAGGTTCGTCTTGAAGGAAGTTTTGGGAAAGAAGAGAGCTCGTGTGTCAAAGGTACTAGGCTCCTCCACGGACCAGGGAAGGTGGGAGTGATCTGTGGCTAAGAGGAGCGGCTTTTCTTTTCGTGATTATTCCAGATCTCCCGCCTAGTTGTGGGGTTAAAGGGAGAATCACTCAAAGGTTAGTGTAATACTTCGAAGGATGCCTCGGGGAGTGGACGTAGGTCATGAGATTCTGAGACCGCCGCACTAATAATTGGTGTGTTTGGTCTTTTCCTTTATTTTTTTTCTGCAATACTTTATTTCACCGCACATATTTGTTTTATTGCGGATTTATTGCGTGGATGTAAATTGCGATTAACTATTCTTTTTGAAACAAATCTGTGACCTGAAATCATCGCTTAACGCATAAAGTCATAAAAGAATATTTTCTTTTCATTAAAGAAGTTTTTTAATCATCC
>NW_021319193.1:6340-13791 GCF_001605985.2 Dendrobium catenatum
CACATTTGAATAATAATGTTTGGAATCATCAAAACTATACAAGTTACAAAAGTGTAAAACATGCAAATAGTAACTATCTTAACAATTTCCCCTTTTTGATGATGGCAAAACAATTATTATTTGTATGATCTCAAATTTAAACAAATCTCCTAAACTCCCCCTGAATTGATGAATACATGAAAATTAGGAGGCATTTTGAACTAAAGAATAATATTTTTATTTTTCAAAATTTTTTTTAACAAAAATACAAGACAACAACAAAAGCCATTTAACAAAAATACAAGACAATAACACAAGCCATAACACAAAATCAAAATGAGAAGAGTACCCTTCGATGTTCACACTCCTCGAGTATCGGCAGAGAACCGAATCTCCTTAACAATATCTTCTTATGAGAAATCAGAATGACAAGAGAGAAGAGTGAAGTAATCATAACTCGAAAATAAAGATCCTTACCTTTGAGTACCTGTGAATTCTTCACGCTCCAGTGGTAATAAATCTCCTTCAAATACTATCTCACACTCTCTCCTTAAATATCTCTTCAATTTACACAAAGGCCAGTGGACAAAAAGACAAAGAAATAATTTTAAATTGTCCTTTTATATGAAGGACACAAAAAACATCCAAAAATTACTAAATTACAAATTTGTGCGTACTTGATCGTCCCGTACAATCATAATTTTGTCCGTACGAACAGTGTAAAAATTGTTGTATACGAACCCTATGTGCATTGGGATGAAATAACTTCGTACCCGATAATCATCCTGTACGAACAATTATATCAAGGGTTCGTTGGGACTAAACTGCAATATAGTCCATATGTTTAAATAATAAAGGAAATCATCCTGGGACGAATGTACAAGTTCGTCTGGATGAACCTAACATGGCATGAGTGCAGAGAACATCATCCTGGGACGACCTAGATAAATCGTCTGGACGAATAGTTCAAGTCATGGGTCCAGAGAACATCGTCCTGGGATAAACTAGGTAAATCGTTTGGACGAACTATTTAATAGTGAGAAGTCAAAGAACATCGTCCAGGGATGAATGGGACATTTCGTCCGAACGATCAGGACTTGGAAATATGTTTCTTCACTTTTTATTTGTTCCATTTCTCTCTGAGGGGTATAACTGACCTGATCATCCCGTACGAACTTGGTTCGTCTTGTATAATAAGTATAAAAAAAAATTAATTTTTTTAAGATCTCCCCAAGTGTGTGTGCACTAAGTTACTCAATTATAATCACACTCTCTTAGACTCAATAAAGATGAAAAATACAGACTTCAATTTACAAAATATCTTATGCTGGAATTCGATTTGAAGTTTTCATTAGTGAGGAGTGTGATTGTCCTAAAATATTAGTCCACACAATAGCAAAATTAATTCTTCTAAAAAGTATTAGGAGAAAAAAATAATTAAAATAATAATATTTGGAATCATCAAAACTATACAAGTTGCAAGAATATAAAATATGCAAAAGCTAAGTAGCAGCTCTCTTAAAAAAAGTGTAGTTGGAACCAAGTGGATCTTTAATAATAAGGTGAATGATTCTGGAGTGGTGGTTAGGAATAAGGAAAGATTAGTGGCTAAGGGGTATAACCAAATAGAAGGGATAGATTTTGAGGAGACTTTTGCCCCTGTAGCAAGATTGGAAGCCATTATAGTGCTATTAGCCTTTGCCTGTTATTAGGGATTTAAGCTTTTCCAAATGGACGTTAAGAGTGTCTTTTTAAATGGGAAAATAAAAGAGGATGTGTTTGTAGGAAAACCCCTAGGTTTTGAGAGTTCCCAATTTTCAAATCATGTTTTCAAATTAAGAAAGGTCTTATATGGATTAAAGCAGACACCCAGAGCTTGGTATGAGAGACTTAGCACATTCTTACTAGAAAGGGAGTTTGTAAAGGGGAGCGTAGTTACCACCCTTTTTCTGAGGAAAGTAGGAGATGATTTACTCATTGTGTCAGATCTATGTCAATGATATAATTTTTAGATCTTCTGATAAGAGACTATGTAATAAATTTTCTAAAACAATGAGTAGAGAGTTTGAGATGAGTATGATGGTTGAGTTATCATACTTTTTGGGATTTAGCATAAGACAATTAGACGATGGAACCTTTCTAAATCAATCAAAATACATAAAGGACATCTTAAAGAAGTATGAGATGGATAAAGCCAAGCCAAGTAATACTTTTATGACCTCCAGTGTTCAGTTGGATAAGGACCCAAGTGGGAAGTCTATTATTCAAAAGAAGTACAGAGGGATGATTGGATCTTTACTTTACCTGACTTCTAGCCGACCCGATATAATGTTTAGCATTTATCTTTATGCTAGATTCCAAGTTGACCCTAAGGAATCCCACCTGACTACAGTTAAGAGAATTCTTAGATACCTTTTAGGGACCCAAAACTTAGGAATCTGATACCCTAGGCACAACACTTCTTTTGAAATTATTGGATATTCTGATTTTAATTTTGTAGGATGTAAGGTGGATAGAAAAATCACTTCTAGAACTTATCAATTCATAGGACAGTCTTTAGTCTCCTAGTCTAGTAGAAAGCAAAACTCTGTTGCACTTTCCACTTCTAAAGCTGAGTACATTACTTTAGGAAGTTGTGTGACCCAAGTCCTGTAGTTAAAATAGTAAGTACTAGATTTGAGATTACCTGTAGGCACCATCTCAGTTCTTTATGACAACACTAGTGCCATCTATATTTCTAAGAATCCTATCAAACATTCAAGGACTAAGCACATTAACATAAGGCATCACTTTATTAGAGATCATGTGACTAAGGGAGACATTGAGTTACACCATGTGGCGATTGAAAATCAACTGGCTGATTTATAATAATCAAAGTTTTTTTTACTTCAAAATTTCTCGTTATTCTGTCAATGCATCTCTCATATGACTTTTTTTATTCTATTTTGTGGTTTATTCTTCCCTATATTAGTGAGTGAGTTTTTCTTATCAAATATCTAGAAGATATACTCACAACTAAGAATATTTAAGAGTTTTTGAAAAAGAATCTAGCTTGCAAAAAATAAAAAAAAAAAAGCGCAATGACGCCAAATTGATATATATATATGTATATATATATATATATACACACACACACACACACACAAAGTGTATCAAAAATTAAAAGATGTGCAACGTGTGCCATTCAATGGACAAGAGGCATAAAATGATCCCATCAAAAAGCAATCTATCTTCCTTTCTTCCAACTCTTAAACTTAGAAGATTTCATGTATCACTTGAAATTTCCAAGGACTTGATTTCGAATTTCGTGATTGTAATAAACTATTTTGATACATTATTCTATAAGACATTTTTCTGAAACTAAGTCTTGATCGGATATCTTTTTCTTATCCAATTGATTTTTCTGAGTTATGCCTTTTGATTTCAAAAGACGATTTTACCCTAAAAGAAGTCCAAACTTAGGGTTAACATGATCGGATATTGTACCATTTTTTGGATTTTTTATGGGGTTAACTCATTAACTTATAAATTTTTAAAATCAATCACATAGAGACTATATCATATTCATGCCTTGATTTTTTAAAAACATTATTTCTTTGCTAGTTTTTATGCCTTTTTTGTGTTTTATCATTGTTATTTTTAGTTTATTTTATTATTTTTGGGCCTTCTCTGATCATCACCAGTCTTTCTCTAATTTCAAATTTTTTGTCACATTGTTCTGGATGATATTTATATCGTCCTGGATGATCTGCTCATCTTTCTTCAAAAACTCCATCTGCTAAATATTTTGACTTTTCTGCTCTTCATCATCTTGGATGATTTTTTATCGTCCTGGACGATATGATCGTCCTCTACTACAATCATCTTGATTGACCTGGCCGATACATTTTTCATCCCGGCCGATGCATTTATTGGAAAACGTCCCATCCGATACACCTGTTCATCCTAGATGATACACGTGTCAGCACATTTAAAATCTTTAAATTTTCCCGGGACGATCCATTATTGGACAATCGTCCTAGATGATCCACTGTTCGTCCTAGATGATCTACTGTTCATCCTGGAAGATACATGTGGCATATGATTTAAAACATTTTAAATTTGGTTGGTACGATCCATTATTGAGCATCGTCCTAGACGATCCACATAATAAGCCTAGACAATATGCTTTTTCAACAGTCATCCGGTTTGACTCCTCGGGACAATCACCTGTGTCTAATCATCCCGAATGATATCTGATCATCTCGGAAGATCGGACTGCCTTTTTAACCAATCATCCAGCCGCAATAATTGCACCAGATCATCCTGGACTATCCTACGATCATCCTGGACGATCCGGATGATCCTTTAAATTCTAAGTCGTCCAGTAAAATTTTTCACACCAAACTCTTCCTTTGGCTTCTTCTTTCCTATTCATTGTTATTCTCTGCTAATGACTGGCGGCAAGCATTCTCGTCACACTTCTGGAAGCTCCTTGAGGCCACAATGGACTCTCAAGTTTGGGAGGCAGAAGATCAAGCTGCCTACCACCGATACAAAGATTGCAGCATTACTCTCTCCAGATCAATCAATCCAAACCACCTCTCCTACCTGGTACTCGACCTATTCACTCACACCTCTTTATGTTTTATTCTCACTCTCGTAATCCCTTTTAATTCTAAACTTCTCTTTGAATTTTATATTAAACTCTGAATCAATTCTTCCTACACTGCTCTTACCTCGTATGTGAATCGACACCCTGTCAAGATCACATACCATGATTATGCATAATTGCTACAGCTTTCCACCACTGGGGATAAGCTGTATACCCTGGTTTCTAATCCTGATTTTAACTGGGCTATAACCAATCACTTTATTCGTCACACCAATGCCCCCTTTCACGTTGGAGACACTAGCTTTTTACTTAAATATGCTAGGACGATCCAGCATGTTCTTCATACCTCTTTGATTCCTAAAGTCGACGACTGAATCCATATCACTCTCCTTCTTTCACTCACCACTTTTTACCTCATGGCCAACCGTGAGTTCAATGCAACTGACCTGATCTTTCACTACATCAAATATTTTACTACAATTAGAGATCCAGTTCATAGAAGGAAGCCTAATCTTGCTCTAGGACACATCATTGCATATGTTCTAGAATCCAAATACAACCTTCAATATCCTACACCTCCCGACCTTCAGCCACCCTTCTACTCAAACAGTTCCTTCAACGTCCTTCACAGTACTCATCTCCACCCAGGCGATGAGGAAGCTCAGGGGGCCAAGGAGGAGGAGGCTCCCGCTCCTTATCCTGCACCTGTTCCTCTCTACCAACACTCTCATCTGGATCAGTTCGTGGAGATATTTGATTAGTGGGAGACCCGCTTTGAGGCATACGTTGTTGTATAAGAGTAACAACATACTGAGGACAATCATTCGCATGCAGCACCAGCACGACCAGGACATTGCCTCATTCGAATTTCAGTTTGCCACATTTACCAGTTAATTTTCACCACCACTACCTATTCCGTCTGATAATCAGGGTCCCTCGTTTCTTTAGTTTTTTTGTTTATTATGTTATTTTTCTATAGTTTATTTTTCTTATAGTTGTTTTAGTTTCTATTCTATTTTTTAGTTTTCTACTCCTTTTTGTGATGTCAAAAGGGGGAGTAGTCTATTGTACATTATACTTTGATTATAGAATTTTGTAAACTGCTTTTCGTTACACTGTTTTCATTAGACTGTCGAAACTGCTTGAAATTTTTTGATTATGTTTACTATCATCAAAAAGGGGGAGATTATTGTAAATCTAAGTTTATGGATTAGACTTTTGATGATAGCAAACATTCATAATTATCTGTGACTGCCTTACCTACTAACTTTTCAGGTCCACAAGATCGAGTGCAACTCAAGCTAGCTCAATATTAGGTAGATTTAGTTTGAGTCAATTTGTAATTTTTCCTTTCTTGAGTCCATTATAAAAGTGGTTCCTGATGCCAAGTAATCTTGCACACACACACTTGAGGGTTTTTCTATTATTTTCTATTTTGAATACATCATCCTGGATGATGTTTATATCGACCAGGACCATCCGACTAAAAATAGAAACCCTAATTAGGGCATCCTAGTTAAGGCAGCAGTCATTAAGCACATCATCCTGGATGATAAGCTCAAATCAAAAAGAATTAGCCGCCAAATCTATTTAGGTAAGATTTATTTTTGAACATCGGCCAGGCCAATCCATTACATCGGCCTGGACAATTTAACACAATTAAGCCTAAATTAATCTGGTAATTAAGGAAAGTAATTTAGGCTTGATTGATACGATCACATCGTCCTGGATGATCGTACGATCGTCCGGGATGATTAGTTAAAAAATCCTCGGTTCCTCCTAGATAGACAAACATTGGCCAGCTCTTTTCTGAGTGATGTTCTGGCCTATTTTCCTTAATTTTGAACTAATCATCTGGGGACGATCCTGATATCGACCCAGACGATCAAGCTAATTTTGGATCACCCAGACCTCCTTTCTAAGCGATTGTCTGGCTGATAATCTGTTATTTGAACTAATCATATAGATGATATTTTATCATCCTGGACGATGTGAACAAAATTTCTTCTAATCATCCCATGTCATACAGGCTGATTAAGCTTAATTTATACTAATCGTACAGAACGATAGAAATATCATCTTGGATGATAATGTTGGTTCTTAAAATTTTATTTAAAGGATATGAATTTTCTCATGCTTAGGGAGAGGGGGAGAGAGAGAGAGAGAGAGAGAGAGAGAGAGAGAGAGAGAGAGAGAGAGAGAGAGAGAAGAACTTGTGAGTGGGAGTTTATGAGAGGGTTCACAAAGGCTGCTCCAAGCAAGGTTCCAAATCATCTTCTCCATTCTTTTACCTTTGTCCTTGGGAGGTTCTTGGGAGGTCTACTTTAGCAAATGGTCTGGGTTCTCTTCCCGCTTCAGGAGGAAGCAAAAGGAGTTGGTTCTCTGCCACACCGGGATTGGTGAAAAAGAGTCTATTGTAAAGGCTTCTCTGCCTAGCTGTGGGAGCTAAAAGAGAGACACTTAGTTAGTGCAATACTCGGAGGGTGCCTCTGAGGAGTGGACGTAGGTCAAGGTTTGATCAAACCACTATAAATCCGGTGCAATCTTTCTTTATTTTATTTTCACATTTATTTTTTCACATGTTGATTTCCTTGTGGTGATATTGGTTTGACTTTTATTTGTGGTTTGCTTAAGAAAAATTTTAAAATACCAATTCACCCCCCCCCCCCCTCTTGGTTAGCCTCGGGCTAGTTCTTAAGGGCTTAACATACCCTAACAAACTTTCAACTTTGGCTAGGCACAGTCTTTCACCTAAAAACTTCTCTACTGAAGCTCATCTCCAAGAGCTCCAAAAATGCAACATGGATTATTCAAGGTGCTATTGGTGGAATTTTGAAAAACATGTTTTGAAAAATATTAGTTTTCTTTAGGAATTTTA
>NW_021319194.1:0-22704 GCF_001605985.2 Dendrobium catenatum
TTTCAAACTTAAAAGAAAAACTCATTTACCTTTTCACCTTTTAAAACCAAAAAATTCACTTTTCAAACAATACACATGCTTTACCTTTCATAGTCCACACTCTCCACTTCTTAATCTGCACACAAAGAGCACTTTTCAAGACAAACACTTCCTACAAAACCGTACACTTTACTTTTCACATACACATTTCATTTTTCCAAAATTTTCCACCTCACATTGCAAAATCACTCTTTACCTTTCATGATTACACACTTTACTTTCCAAAATCACTCTTTTCCTTTCAAGATAACACATTTTTCTTTCCAAAATAACTCACATACACTCTTCAAATTTCCAAAATCACACTTTTCACTATTCAAAGTTCATACATTTCACTATTTAATATACACTCTTTCCAAAACACTTTACCTTTCCAAATCACCCTCCTCATTTAGGCAAAACACTGCAAGGTTCACTTCTCCAACCACCCCCCCCCCTTCCTTTTCTCAAAATGTGAGGAGAAAACATATGTACATGGAATGAAGCACAATCATGCATAACAATTCCCACCATGTCTAAATTTAAAGAAGAAAGGAGATTTTATACAACTTTACACTTTCCCAAATTAAAAAAAATAGTTGAAAACAACATAAAACAATATAACTTTTGGATCTATGACATACTCATATTTGAAGCACATGAAAATTCTCAAACTCTTCTACAGAATACCTTAAGAAGGACATGTGAATGCTTTCCATTAAAGAAAGAAAACATATGAATGCTCTATGATATCCTCCAAAATGCTTTATAAAAAAAAAACTTATAAATGTTCACAAGTGGAAAAGAAAGTATATGATTGCCCTCCAACATTCCAATCTTACTTAACAACCATGGAATTCTCTGTTACAAATATGGGCTCAAATATAATGAGTTTGATGATAATAAACATTATTATTATTTTTACTACTTCTATTCTTATATATCTTTTTTTTTGCCTTGCTCACTAATGTTTCAGATCCACAAGTTCACTTACAATGCTAATCAACACAAGATCGAGTAGATAATGGTTGAGTCTATCTATAATTTAAATTTTAATGTATTTGTTACCTTTCTTGAGTCAAGTATTGCATCTGGTAGACCCCAGGCTAAGTAACCTTACACACACACTTAGCGGGAGAAATTTTGTGAGTTAGAGAATTTTCTATTTTTTAACCTAATGATACTGGACAATTAGTTAAAAATAAAAGCCATAATTAGGGCCATGTTAATTACATGTGCTTAAACTAATTATATTGTATGATATATATCATATAGGATAATTAGTTAAAATTGCAAAAATATATGCTAATAATAATTTAGGTAATATTTTAATTTTTAAATTGTATTCTAATCGTATAGGATGATATGCATTATACTGGGCAATTAATTACAGTCATGTCTAAATTGATCCAATCATTAAGAGACTAATTATGGTTAGATTGATCAATCATATCGTACATGATAATCTACTTAGATTGTAAAGGATAATCTATTATATTTTATAGGATGACCCCCTATCATCGAAGACGAAAACCATAATTTTCTTCTAATCATCTAGGAGATTGTACTAGACATTTCGAGAGGATTACAGGAAATTATGTCAATTGCCAACCATCATCCCGTGTCGTATTGGATTATCAATTTAATTTATTAAACTAATTATTTTAGATGATCGTAGGATCGTATTGGACGATCTATACAAAATACTTGAATTGATCGTATAGGGCAAAGGTGATCATCGTGGTTGAAAGGACTATTTTATACTAATCATCTTGGATGATTTATCAATTATACTGGATAATCTTTGATGTTAAGTTGAAATTTAAGGCTTCATTTGAGGCTCTCTATTTAAGCTCTCTCATTGTCACTTCAGAAAATCTTTTGCTAGAGAGGAGATCTTAGAGAGAGCTTAGAGAAGGAAGAGAGAGAGAGAGAGCTTGGGAAAGAGACATCCTTGTGAGGGGGAGTTGTGAGGGATTCATAAAGGTTGCTCCAAGCAAGGTGTTTATCATCTTCTTCACGTTGCTTCTATGGTTCCTTATTAGCTATAGGGGAGATCTTTATCAGCATTAGATCTAGGTCTCTACCTTCACTAGGAGGGTGAAAAAGGATTCAAGATTCTCTGCCTATTTCAAGTGGGACAAAAATGATTCGCAGGTTCTCTGCCTTCACCAAGTGGGTGAAAAAGGATTTTTAGGTTCTCTGCCTACTCAAGGAGGGAGTAAAAGGATTCAAGATTCTCTGCCTCACCAGTTTGATGGAAAGATTCTGTAAGGGTTTCTTTGCCTTATTGTGGGAGCAAAAGGAGAGTCACTTTTATTTAGTGCAATACTTAGAGAGGTAGTCTCCAAGAAGTGGACATAGGTGGAGTTGACCGAACCACTGTAAATTTGGTGTGTTTTTTCTATTTATTTTTTGCATTTTAATTTCTGCATTTTTTATGATTTGATCTGTGTTTGAAATATATAATTTTTGTTATTGTAAAATTATTTCTACTTCTACATAAAGGGATTTTAACTTTTCATTTGTTAAAGAAAATTTTAAAATAACCAATTAACCCCCCACTTGGTTAGCCTTGGGACTAGTTCTTTAGGGTTTAATAACCCTCACGTACTTTCAAGTGGTACCAAAGCACGATGCATAAATTAAGTTTTAGAAAAATTTTGAAAAAAAAAAAGATCAATGAATAACTTTAGAAATAGAAACACTAAGGAAGGATATTCAATCTCTAGACCACCTCTTTTTGATAATATTCCTTTTGATTTACGAAAAAATAGCATGTTCACCTTTTTATAATCAATTGATTATTGCATGTGAATGCTAGTTCAGGATGGTTATTCTACATCCTTTAGATTATTAAATAGTGTTAAAAATGAATTACCTTATATTGAATGGACAACTGATGATAGTGATTTAACACAACTGAGTGCCAAATGTCTGAATTATTTTTAATGTGCATTAAAATCTGGTGATTATATGCATGTTTTCACTTGTATAATTGGTAAAGAGATTTGGGACAAACTATGCATTACTTATGAAGGAACAAAGGAAGTTAAACAATTTAGACTGAACATTTTTTTCATGATTATAAACTTTTTTGCATGAAACCTAGTGAATCATTTTTTGAAATGTATATTAGGTTTACATAGATTATTACATCCCTACATTTCTTAGGAAGAGAAATCACAAATTATGAAAAATTTAACAAGATTCTAAGATGTTTACCTTCATCTTTTGATGAAAAAATTTTTATCATTCTTGAATCTAAGGATATGAATGTTTATTTAATTGATAACTTACTTGGATCACTTATTGATTACAAGAAAGGAGTGAATGAAAGGCAGCTTGATGCAGGTGAGAAGAAAAATGAGAAAACTATGGCCTTAAATTCTAATGATTCTGATACTGATTATTATAGTTTTGAAAATGATGACATTGCTTTAATAACTATATAATTTAAGTTATTCTTAAAGAAAAAGCAAAAGCATCATAAAAAATGGAACAAACATAAGAATAATAAAAATTCTAAAGTTTCTTCTGATATTATTTATTTTGAATGCAGGAAGCCAGGGCATCTTAAGTTTGATTGCTTAACTCTTAAAGCTCACCAAAGTAAGAAGAAGGGTGAAAAAAAACCTAAGTTTGAGAAGGGCAGTCAAAGAACCCAAAAGGCTTTCTAGGTAAATTCAACATCAAATTCTTCTAAATTTGAATCATAAGAGGAGGTAACAAACTTATGCTTAATGGCTGATAATCATCTTGATCACTCTGATCAAGAAGAGGTATATTTGAGCTTACATATGACCAATTAGTTGAAGTTTCTAAAAAAAATCTATTATTCATATAGGAAGCTAAAGAAATTACATGCTTTCCTCAAAATAGATTTTTTAAGTCTGTAGAAAGAGCATGAAATCCTAAGAAAATATCATTCCACTTTAGATAGAAATCACATGGCTTTGCTAGATGAATTTGAATCTTTAAATAAAATGCATCTTGATTAACTAAAGAGCATGATTCTTTGAAATATTACATGCTAAATTAGAAAATTCATATAAGAATTTAGATACTCTTGCATCTAATTTTGATGATAAGGATCATGCATTGAAAATAAAAAATTTTATTTTTGAAAGTGTAAATAAGTTTTTGAAGATGAATTAACTGCTTTAAGGAAAATAAAAAACCACATACACTAGAAGAGCTTCATAAACCATCAATAAATCATGCATCATTCAAACCTAGGAAGAGGCACCATAACCCATATAGATTAGTAAACTATTTTTTTGGTGTTAGATGTTTTTATTATGGCTTGCTAGGACATATCTCCCACACTTGCACCATTCACCGTAGAGCACATTTGGTGTGGAGGCCTAAAGTTCAATACTTATAGTATAGCATGCGTACATTTCACTCTTCTTTCCATAATATGGGACCCAAACCTATTTGGGTTCCCAAATCTGTCATCTGATGATTTTGCAGGGTACTCTCATAAAAGGTCTCAAGAGAGCTTGTACAACATGGAAAGCAGATATTCAAGGCACATGATTGGAGATGTAAAATAATTCATTTTGCTAGAGGCTATGGTAGGAGGCAAGGTAACACTTGGAGATAATACCACTAAGAGAGTGGTTGGATAAGGTATAATTAGAAACTCTAAGAATTTCATTATTAAAAATGTTTTACTGGTAGATGGCTCAAAAAATAACCTGTATAGTATAAGCCAACTTTGTGATAAAGGATTTAGCTTTAAATTTTTGTCTACTAGTTGCATGATTAGCTTTAATAGAAATACTACACTGCAAGAAAAAAATTAATAATATTTATATGCTTGATTTAAACTATGTTGAACCTGCTGCTCCTTTTTTCCTAAAAACTATTGGTGATGAATCTTGGTTATGGCATAAGAGAGTATGTTATGCAAGAAAAAAAAACCTTGTGAAAATTACCAAAAAAGACTTAGTGTGAGGAATTCCCAAACTAGTGTTCATTAAGGACCACCTATGTGATACCTCTCAATTAGGAAAGCAAGTCAAATTCTCTTTCCCCTCAATCAAAGACATTAACACTAGCAAACCCTTAGAAGTCTTACATGTGGATCTCTTTAGACCTGTCAGCACTATAATAAGCCTAGGAGGGAAAGTCTTTGGGTATGTGATTGTTAATTATTATTTGATATTTACTTAGGTTAGATTCCTATCTCATAAAAGTTAATCATTCGAGAAGTTTTGGTCTATTTTCACTTGAATTTAGTTAAAACTATGTTATGAAATTTTAACTATTTATAGTAATCATGGTGGAGAATTTATGAATGAGAAATTTAAATCTTACTATAAGGAGGAAGGGATATATCATAATTTGTTTAGCTCCTAGAACCCCTCAATAGAATGGGGTTGCTGAAAGAAAGAATAGAAACTTAAAAGAAGATGATATAGCCATGTTAGTTGAATACTTTATTCCTAAATACTGTTGGGCAGAAGTGATAAATATAGCCTGTTATGTTCTTGTTTGATTTGAAAAATGTAGTTTTAAAAGTATTAATTTTCTTTGGGAAAGATTAATTTTTAAAATTTTAGTTTTGAAATTGAACATGTCATTATAAATAATATATCGCCTCGGGAGGCAAACATGTCATTCCTTAATGGGTTTAAATTTTTGAACTTTAAATTTATCTTAGTTATCATAGTCAAATTCAAGGGAATTTAACTATAATAATTTTGATAAATGATCATTAATTTCATAATCAAAATCATGATAATAGAATGATATATCTTTCCTATGAAAGAGAATATCACCTATTATAAATCATTTAGATATGACAATGATGATCGTTGAATTTAAATTTCCCAAAGATAATTAATTGAAGTTTTGAAAATTTTGATTTTGAAAATCTTGTATGGTTTCTAAATCTCCTACGAGCACAAGCCCTTGTAGTTAATTACATCATAAGAAACTGAAATTTTCTACAAATACTCTTGATTAAAATAGCGGCATGAATTTTATTTAAGAATTCAAAGATTGATGTCAAAGGAAATAAGGATTGGACTCTCAATAAGGATAGGATCAAGGTTGGACACTTATTTTTGGAGTCAAAGGAGGAAGGGTAGGGAGAGTTTTAAGATTCTGAAATAATTCAGAAAACACTCCAACCTATCCTAAGTGTTGGGTTTGAATTTGATTAAAAGAGATTTATGTTTGACTGGTCAATTTTATTAGAAAATTAGGATTTAATTCCCAAAGGTTAAGGGCTTATGGCCTGAGCCAGCCTCAGAACCTATGTCTAAATTTGGTACTGAAAGCCAGTGACCCGAACCTTGTTAGTTCAGTGCAAATCTGGACTTACCTCGGCCTAGATTAGGGAGCCAGCTAACCACCTAGTCAATTTTAAATAGATGGATCTAGTCATTTTATGATAGAGTGGTAAGGATATTTTTATTAAAGTTCTAAAGACCTTGGCTTCCCCAGGTTCGGCACCTCATCCTCATAGATCAGATTATTCGAACTCTACCAGCAGGCGGGGAAGCGTCTAAAATAAGGAGAGAAGAGATGTAGAAATATGTGTGCGACCCCAGCGTGATCACTAGCTATTTTCTTAGATTTGTTATCTTTCTATGTTATTTAACTCTTGAAATTTTGAACATTTAATCATGAGTAAAAAAATTTTGCACACCCTTACGAGCCTCACGTATTCAGGCTAAAACAAAATCGACATGCAAGATCACCAAAAAACTAAGAAAATAAGCAATCCTATAGGCAATCACATTAACACATCAAATATAAATGAATTAATTAATAAATGTCCATAGGTAAACTGTCTTGCATATTACAACAGAGGGTCTGTAAAAAGTAAAGTGGTAGGCCACCACTGATAACAACCCAGATTCTTGTCCTAATAAAGATGCAAGTGACTTTAAGTGGGATACTTTTTATCTTTATTTCTTTAATCTTCTATCCTCCAGGTTCTTTCTCTTCAGGCTCCTTGGATCCTTCGTAGTAGGCCACTCAAATGGAAAAGAGGGCTCTTCCATTTAAGGGAAATGTCACCTTTTTCTACTTTGGGTGTAAGAAAGGTGATCCAAATTTGGACTTCTAAATAGAAAAGGGGTATCCCCCTAAGGGATATCCTTTTCTCTTTGAAATCCAACCTTCGGATCTATGTATCCTGACTCAAATGTACACTTTCACAACATTTAACATTTTACACAAATTATATTTGATATAAAATTAAAATTCTAAACTCTCCTACAGTGTTATCCAAAGAATTTAATATTGACTCATTCCAAGCAGTTATATATTGAATTTAAATACTCTATTCAGCCACATTTATATTCATATCACAGAGTGCAGGAATGAAATAAACAATCACATCAACCATCTTATTCTAACAATCAGCATGCACTGAAAGCTCAAAAAACCCGACATAAAAAAAAAATACCGGCCTAGCCTAGATCTAAAATTGATGATCCTAACAAACTATCTAAAGTGTGTGAGGTAGGCTGTGTGATTTGGATTTGTCCTAAATAAGGCAATTAGTTAAAATTGTTTGATGTTTTCATTAGTTGAAAGGCTTAAGAGATTTTTTTAGTTTAAATATAAAAATTAATAATATAAAAATTTTAAAATGTATTTTAAATCGTTGAATGGATACCACCTTTGTTGCTCACTGAGGCCGTAAAATTTATTTCTCCTTATTTGGGGCTAATTTAATAGCCTCGTAGGCATGAGTTACCTAGTGATACACGGTATAGTTAAGTAATTTGATTTGATTTAAAATTTAAGGATTAAATAATTTAATTAAATTTGATTGGTTATTGATTTTAAGGCTGATTAAAGATTTATGAAGTTTTATAGTGATTTTCAAGTTTTTGGGAATTTTCTGGATTATTTTAATCATTTAATTAAGGAGTCAAAAGTCAACTTTTTAATTAATGTTAAATTCTAAAACGTTAATATTTTTATAAAATATTATACCTTAAGATGAATTTTTAAACACTAAGTTTACTGATTTGGATTTTTTTACATCTAGTTATATAGGTTTGAAGATTTGATTTAATTTTAACTTAAGTTTGGCAAAAAGTTGACTTTTTCAAATTTGAATGATTTCTCGAAGTTTTATATTTTTAATAAAAAATAGATTTTTTTATGAGTTGAATACTTTTGAGTTTGTTCAATTTTGATTTTTTTAGAATTAGTTATGGTTTTTGGAAGTTTGAGTATTTATTGAATTTTTAAAATCATTTAATTAAGGGTGTTTTGAGTATTTGAATTCAAATGAATTCCCAACTCCTTGAAGTCAGCTCTAAAGGTTAGGAATGATCTATTGAGAGATTCCCAAGTATTTGATATTTTTTTTAATTAATTAAATTAATTAAAAATTGAATTTGAATTAAAATCAAATTAATTTCAAGCTTGCTATCAAATCAAAACTTTTTTTATTTTTCATTAGTTAAGGATTGAATTTTGGTCAGTTTGAGGTATTATTTGTAATTTTTGGATTTAAATTTAATTTATTAAAAATTTTAGAAGTTTTAAGGCTTAATTAAGGGGTTAATTTTGACATGTTTAATTCTTTGACCTAAAGATCTCCAAATTCAATCAAATTTAAACCTATGGTTACAAATGCCACTAGGTTTACTGTATTTAAGTTTCACTCCTATTGGATATTTGTATAGTTCCCAAATTTTTTTTTAAATTTTCTAGACATTTCCTTAGGTGTCTCTACTATTCAAATGGACTTGAAATTTAATGTGACTAACCCTTTTTCATATGCAATCACACCATAGAAATTTCACAGCAAATAATGAAAACCTAAGGAGTTATGAATTTTCAAAATTTTGGGTCAAAAATGGACTCATTACTTTAAAAATTCACATTACAGAAAATTAAAGATCATCTGATCCTAGAAAAGTCACAGAGTATGCCTAAGATGCTCAAGAACATTCCACCAAATTTTGGTATTAATTTGATTTCTGGATTGCAAGAAAATTAAAATAAATAATATTCAAATTAACTCAATTTTCTCACAATCTAGAGCTCAAAACAAAGTAAAATTACATTTAATAAATACTACATTAAATTATCTTTCCAACGAGCCTATGAATGTCTAATTTGGTGGAAAATTAAAATTTCTGTAAATTTTGGAAGATTTGGCCATTTATTTTGAAATTTGTTAGACCATTAATGGTCATTCAATCGCCAGCGCCAATCATTGGCAATGATTGGTGCCTTGACCATGGAAGAATGCTCAGCTGTTTAAGAAGACCGTGCGGTATGGCTTGATCCAGACCGTCTGATCTTCGGTCGGACGGTCCAGATCTTTTGAAATTATGTAGTTCATTTCAAATGGAAACTTCAAACACCTATATCTCCCAAAATACTCAATGAAATCTAATTAAATTTGAAATGTAGCTAGATGGCAATGCAATCTTCCAACACATGAAGTTTGGAGGCTTCATGTGTTGTAGATTTGCTACAGTTTCAAATTAAAGTTTTAGAGAAAAGTTATAATATCTTACAATCATGTGGGTGGATTTTGATGATCTTGGGCTTGTTAGAAATGTTGCGAATCTATAGATTATGATTTTGATGATAACAAATACTCTTGTTTCTCTACGACGGCCTTGCCTACTAACATTTCAGGTCCACAAAATCAAACGACAATTGGAATCAGCTCAAGATTGGGTAGACTAAGTCCGATTCACTTTGTACACTTTTCCTTTTCTTGAGTCTACTATAAAAGATATGGCTCCTAATGCTAAGTAACCTTGCACACACACACACACATTGGGAGAATTTTTGATTGTTTCTTAGAGTTTAATATTTTTGGTAACATCGGTCGAGCTGATATTTATATCGGCCTAGCTGATTGGTTCAAAAATAGAAACCCTAATCAGGGTATTATGATTAAGGCAGACGTCATTAAGCCAATTAGCTTGGACGATATTGTATCGGCTGGGCCGATAGGCTCAAATTAGAAAGAATCAACTACCATGATCTATTTAGGTATTCTTTATTTTAGGACATCATCTAGGATGATGCAGCACAATTATGCCTAAATTAATATGGTAATTATGAAAAGTATTTAAGGGTGATTGTACGATCACATCTGCCAGGACGATCACAGTATCGACTGGGATGATGGCGCGAATGATTGACATCAGCCTACTTCTATTTAGGGCGATGTTTAGGACAATTTTCCTCAGATTTGAACTAATCATCCTGGATGATGTGACCAAAATTATGCTAATCGTCCCAAACTGATCGGACTGATTGAGCGAAATTTATGTTGATCGGCCAGGCCGATACCCCTATCAGCCTAGACGATAAAGTCGGTTTATATAAAATAAGAGCTATTATGAAGCTCTTATATTTAAGATCTCTTTCTTTACCTTAGAGGTAATCTTTTGCTGATGTCTTGACCTGAGAGAGCCAAGAGGAGAGAAAGAGAGAGGGAAGAACTTGTGAGGGGGAGTTTGTGAGAGGGTTTCACAAAAGTTGCTCCAAGCAAGGTTCCAAAGTGTCTTCTCCGATCATCGTCCTTCATCCTTGGGGGTTCAAGGGAGGTCTTCTTTAGCAATCGATCAAGGTTCTTTGCCTACTTCAGGAGGAAGCAAAAGGAGTTGGGTTCTCTGCCTTGCTGTGGGAGCAAAAGGAGAGTCACGGTATTTAGTGCAATACCCGAAGGGTGCCTCCGAGGAGTGGACATAGGTTGAGTTGACCGAATCACTATAAATCTCTTTGTACTTTTACTACTATTTTTCCCGCATTTAATTTCCCCACTCTTTTGTGGTGAATTGTGGTTTGAGTTTATTGATTTTGATTGAAAGATTTTTAAAATACCAATTCACCCCCCCTCTTGGTCAGCTTTGGGCTAGTTCATAAGGGCCTAACATCCCTAACGAACTTTCAAGTGGTATCAGAGCGGGATTCATAAAATTAAGTTTGAAAACTTTTTAATCAATATTCCTTTTGATTTTTGGAAAAATTGCATGACTATGTTTTTACAATCAATTGACTATCGCATGTGGATGCTTGTTAAGGATGGTTATACACCTCCAACAGGTAAACTTAATGACGTTACTGTTCATCTTCCTTTTACTGATTAGACTCATGATGATAGGGATTTAGTATAACTTAATGCAAAGTGCTTAAACTATTTTTTTTGGGCTTTAAAATCTTAAGATTACATGCTTGTTTCAACTTGCACTATTGGTAAAGAGATTTGGGAAAAATTGTGTATTACTTATGAAGGAACTAATGAAGTTAAGCAATCTCGATTGAATATTTTATTGTATGATTACGAACTTTTTCATATGAAATCTTCTGAATCAATTTCTGAAATGTATACAAGATTTACTCAAATTGTAACTTCTTTGTATGCCTTAGGAAGAAAACTCACTAACTATAAAAAGGTGAATAAAATTTTAAGATGCTTGCCTTCCTCTTTTGATTCTAAAATCACTGCAATTATTGAATCTAAAGATTTGAATACTTATTCGATTGATAACTTACTTGGCTCACTCATTGCTTACAAGCAAGGGTGAATCAAAGAAAGCTTGATGTATGTGAGAAAAAGAAAGAGATTTATGGCACTGAAAGCGATTAACATAGACACTGATTATTTTGGGTCTGAAAGCGATGATGTTGCCTTAATCACAAGGAAATTTAAAAGCTTTCTAAGGAACAAGCAAAAGAACCATCAAAAGTGGAATAAAGGTAAGGGAAACAAAATTTTAAGAGTTATAATGATATAATTTGTTTTGAATGTAGGAAGCCAGGACATGTTAAAGTTGATTGCCCTACACTTAAGTCTCACCCAACCAAGAAAAAGGGTGAGGAAAAACCCAAGTTTAAGAAGGACAAGAAGAGATTCCAAAAAGTGTTTTGGGTGGATTCTACATCAGACTCCTCTGAAAACTGAACCTTCAGTGGAGACAAAAAACTTGTGCTTAATGATAGATGATCATCTTGGTCAATGTGACCAAGAAGAGGTATGTGAACTAACCTATGAGCAACTACTTGAAGTTTCAGAACAAATTCACGCATCATATAAGAAACTTAAAAAAACACATGCTAGCTTAAAATTAGAATTTTTAAATTTACAAATAGAGTGTGAAATTCTTCTTAAAGATCATTCGACAATTGATAGCAATCATATATCATTACTTGATGAGTTTGATGCATTAAACAAAAAACATAATGAATTATCTGAGCACATAAATTTTTTAAAATCATCCCATACTGAGTTAGAAAAAAGTTAGCTAATCTCAAAGCTTCTGAAAATAAATCATTGCATGCATCACATAACTTTAAAAATAAACATCACCACATGAGTAGATGTTTTTCATATGGTATGTTAGGACACATTGCACACACTTGCACCATTCACCATAATACACATTGGGTATGGAGACCCAAATTGCATGATTCACAACATAATGCACATGCATGGCATTCTACTTTCCATAAGAAGGGACCCAAATTTATTTGGGTTCCTAAATCTAACATTTGATGATTTTGTAGGCAAGATCTCACAAAAGGCCTCGTGAGAGCATGTGGTACTTAGACAGTGGATGCTCTCAACATATGACTGGCGATGCCAATCAATTCATTTTGCAGGAGATCAAGACAGGAGGCAAGGTTACTCTTGGAGACAACACCACCAAGAAGGTGGTAGGCTAAGGTATAATTGGAAATTCCATGAACCTTTTGATTAAAAATGTTTTGCTTGTAGATGGACTGAAATATAACTTTCAGCATCAGTTAGTTTTACGATAAGGGCTTGATCATAAATTTTTTGGCAAATTTATGCATTATCAGCTTAAATAATAACACTGTGTTGCAGGAAAAGCAGATCAACAACATTTACATGCTTGATTTAAATAATATTGAATGTGCTTCTTTATTTTGCTTAAAAATTACTGTTGATGATTCATGGTTGTGGCACAGGAGATTATGTCATATCAGTATAAAAACCCTTAGGAAAGTAACCCAGAAAAACCTTGTTAGAGGTGTCCCAAAGCTTAAATTTTCAAAAGACCACCTTTGTGATACCTACCAATTAGGAAAGCAAGTCCACTCCACTTTTCACTCCATTAAGGACATTAGCACCTTTAAACCTTCAGAAGTCCTTCACATGGATTTGTTTGGACCCATTTACACTACCAGCTTAGGAGGGAAAGTCTATGGTTTTGTGATTATCGATGACTACTCGAGGTTTACTTGGACTAGATTTCTATCACATAAGAATGAGCCTTTTGATGAGTTTAGATCCTTCTTCACTTGGATTCAAAAAAAGCTAGGTTGTAAAATTTTGACCATCCATAATGACCATAGGGGAGAGTTTGAGAATGAGAGATTTGAAGACTTTTGTGAGAATAAGGGGATTAGCCACTACTTCTAAGCTTCTAGGACCCCTCAGCAGAATGGGGTAGCTGAAAGGAAGAAACAGACCTTAGTGGAAGCCGCTAGAGCCATGCTTGCTGAGTATTCACTTCCAAAATACTTTTGGGCTGAAGCGGTTAACACAACTTGTTATATGTTGAATAGGGTGAATGTTAGAGATAAATTAGATAGGACATCCTACGAGATCCTTAAGGGTAGGACACTCAATCTTTCCCACCTTCATGTCTTTGGTTGTAAGGTTTTCATTCACATTAATGGGAAGTCTCACCTAGGAAAATTTGACCCAAAATCTGATGGAGTTTTCTTATGTTATTCTAGTATTGGGAAGTCTTTTATTGTGTTTAATAAGAGGACTTTAGTGGAGGAGGAGACTATTAATATAGTGTTTAATGAATCTGATCCTAGAAAGCCTAGAGTTGAGGATGATGATGATGTTGGAGAGATTACCACTGAGTAGAAAATTTGGAAAAAAGGGTAGAGCACCAAAATGCGGAAGGAGTAGGGGTAGGTTACCCAAGGAGTAGAAAATATAAATATGGAGGAAAGGGTTGAACCTTCACACACTTTGCCTAGAGATTGGAGATACTCTTTGAGTCACCCTAAAGATCTAAACTTAGGAGACCCTTCTAACGGAGTTAGGACTAGACATGGACTTAGAAAGGAAGTGAACAACTATGCATTTATCTCAATGACTAAACCCACCAACATAAACCAAGCCCTTTCTGAAGAGTTTTGAATCTTAGCCATGCAGGAGGAGTTGAACCAATTTGTTAGGAATGACTTTTGGGAGCTTGTAGAAAGACCTAAGGGACAAAGTGTAGTTGGAACCAAGTGGGTCTTTAAGAATAAGGTGAATGATTCTGGTGTGGTGGTTAGGAATAAGGCAAGATTTGTGGCTAAGAGGTACAACCAAATAGAAGGGATAGATTTTGAGGAGACCTTTGCCCATGTAGCATGATTGGAAGCCATTAGAGTGCTATTAGCCTTTGCCTGTTATAAGGGATTTAAGCTTTTCCAAATGGATATTAAGGTGCCTTTTTAAATGGGGTAATAAAAGAGAATGTGTTTGTAGAACAACCCCCAAGTTTCGAGAGTTCCCAATTTCCAAATCATGTTTTTAAATTAAAAAAGGCCTTATATGGATTAAAGCAGGCACCCAGAGCTTGGTATGAAAGGCTTAGCACATTCTTACTAGAAATGGAGTTTGTTAAGGGGAGCGTAGACACCACCCTTTTTCTAAGGAAAGTAGTAGATGACTTACTCATTGTCCAGATTTATGTTGATGATATATTTTTTGGATCTTCTGATAAGAGACTATGTGAAGAGTTTTCTAAAACAATGAGTAGAGAGTTTGAGATGCGTATGATGGGAGAGTTGTCCTATTTTTTGGGGTTTAACATAAGATAATTAGATGATGGAACTTTTCTAAATCAATCAAAATATATAAAGGATATCTTGAAGAAGTATGAGATGGATAAAGCCAAGACAATTAATACTCCCATGACCTCCAGTGTTCAGTTGGATAAGAACCCAAGTGGGAAGTTTGTTGATCAAAAGAAGTATAGAGGGATGATTGAATCTTTACTTTACCTAACTGCTAGCCGACCCGATATAATATTTAGCGTTTGTCTTTGTACTAGATTTCAAGCTGAACCTAAGGAATCCCATCTTATTGCAGTTAAAAAAATTCTTAAATACCTTTAGGGACCCAAAACTTAGGAATCTGGTATCCTAGGCACAGCACATCTTTTGAGATTATTGGATATTATGATTCTGATTTTACAGGATATAAGGCGGATAGAAAAAGTACTTCTATAACTTGCCAATTCATAGGACAATATTTAGTCTCCTGGTTTAGTAGAAAGCAAAACTCTATTGCACTTTCCACTACTGAAGCTGAGTGTATTGCTTTAGGAAGTTGTGTGGCCCAACTTTGGTTCAAACAGCAGGTACTGGATTTAGGATTACCTGTAGGGATCATCTCAATTCTTTGTCACAACACTAATGCCATCTGCATTTCTAAGAATCCTATCCAACATTCAATGACTAAGCACATTAATATAAGACATCCCTTTATTAGAGATCATGTGACTAAGGGAGACATTGAGTTACACCATGTGACAACTGAGAATCAACTGGCTGACATATTTACTAAACCACTGGCCTTCAACACTTTCAGCACTTTAAGGACCAGATTAGGTGTGATTTACATTAATGCATGAATATAATTTCTACTAATTTTTTATCTGTTATCTATTGATTACTTTGCTTTATTTTTTTGGTAATTTTTTGTTGTTTATTTATTTTGTAGTTGTTTTTTTTTACTTTATTTTTTATATGCCTTAATTTGTTTTTCTAATCATCATTAAATTGATATCTTATGCCTTATTTTTTGTTTTTTGAAAATTTGTAGTCAATGTTTTACATCTCTTAATCTGTTAAAGGGTAAAAACACTGTTGATTGTCTCTCTTTCTCTAACCTATTTTGGTGGTGAAATTTTCTTTTCTAAATAAAAGTCTATCTCAAATTAACAACTGGATTTTGCAATTGAGATCTTTTCTACCTTGCTACAATAATCTAGCTTATATTTATAATCATCAAAGTTTTTATGTTACTTCAAAATTTCTCATTACCCTATCAATGCATCTCTCATATGATTTTTTATTCTATTTTCTGGTTTGTTCTTTCCTATATTAGAGAGTGAGTTTTTTCTCTAATATCTAGAAGATATACTCACAACTAAGAATATTTAAGTGTTTTTGGAAGAGAATCTAGCTTACAAAAATAATAAAAAAAGAATTAGCTAATGATGCTAAAAGCTAAAGATGCGCAATGATGCCAAATTGAAAAAAAAAATTATAATACACAATGTGTATAAAAAACCAATAGATACGTAAAGTGTGTCATTTAATGGACAAGAGGCATAAAATGAGCCCATCAAAAGCAAGCTCTCTTCTCTTCTTCCAACTCTTAAAACTTAGAAGAATTTATGTATGACTTGAGATTTTTAAGGACTTGATTTCGAATTTTATGATTGTAACAAACTACTTTGATACATTATTCTATAAGATATTTTTCTGAAACTAAGTCTTGATCAGATCTCTTTTTTTATCCAATTGATTTTTCTGAGTTAGGTCTTTTGATTTCAAAAGACGGTTTTACACTAAAAGAAGTTTGAGCTTAGGGTTAACATGATCATATATTTTACCATTATTTGGATTTTTTATGTTGTTAACTCAATGACTTATAAATTTTTAAAAACAAACACATGGAGACTATATCATGTTCATGCCTTGATTTAAAAAAAAAACTTTGTTTCTTTGCTAGTTTTTAGGCCTTCTTCGTATTTTATCATTGTTATTTTTAATTGATTTTATTATTTTTGGGCATTCTCTGATCATCTTCATCATTCCTTTATTTTTAAATTATTTTCACATCGTCCTGGATGATCTGCTCTTTTTTCCTCAAAAAAATCCATCTGTTAAATTTTTTGACTTTTTCTATTCTTCATCGGCCAAGAAGATACATTATCGGCCTGGATGATCTAATCGTCTTCTGCTTCAATCTTTTATCGGCCTGGCCGATACATTTTTTGGCCTGGTTGATGTTCTCCTCTTTATGGAAAATCAGCATGACCGATCCATGTGTTCGTTCTGGATGATACACGTGGATATACGTTTAAAATCCTTAAAATCGCTGGGACGATCCATTTTTGGACAATCGGCCTAGACGATCCACTTGTTCGTCCTGGTCGATACATGTTGCACATGATTTAAATGTTTTAAATTTGGCCATTATGATCCTTATTGGACATCTTCCTGGATGATCCACTGAATCGGCCCGGACGTTCTGCTTTTTCAACAGTCGTCTAGCTTGACTCCTCGGGATGATTGCCTGTGTCTAATTGGCATGGCCGATATATGATCAGCCCAGATGATTGGACCGCCTTTTTGACCAATCGGCCTGTACGCAATTATTGAACCTTATCGGCCTGGACAATCCTGCGATCGGCTCGACCGATCTAGCCGATCCTTTAAATTCAGAGCTTTCCAGCCATTTTTCTTCACTCAAGCTCTCTCAAACTCCTTATATTCTTGCTATAGTGCTCTATTCTCTAAAAATGGCTGGAGGAAAGCGCTCTCTTCACCCATCTGAAAGTTCCTCGAGGGTCACTATGGACCCTCATTTCCTAGAGGCTAATGATCAAGCCGCCTACCAGCACTACAAGGAGGCCGGAAACATAGTCTCCCGGACAGTCAATCCAAATTATCTCTCTTATCCAGTACTTGACTAATTTGCCCATACCTCATTATGATTTCTTCTAACTCTTGCTATCCCATTTAATTCTTTATTACTTTATGATTTATTTGCAAGTCTTCACATTAATTCTACTTTTACCTCTATTACCTCATATGTGAATCGACGCCCTATCGAGATCACATATCAAGATTGTTCGGAGATTTTGCAGCATTTTGCCACAGGGGATAAACTTCACACCCTATGTTCTGATATTAATTTTGACTGGGCTCTGGCCAATCATTTTCTTTGCAATTCTAATGCTAATTTTAATATGGGTGAGACTAGCACCTTACTCAAGGATGCTAGGACCGTCCAGCACTTCCTTCGCACTTTGATAATTCCTAAGGCTGGTGATCGTGTTCACATCACTCCCCTTCTTTTACTCACCACCTTTTATATTTTAGCAAATCATGAATTCAATGCTACCAACCTGATCTTTCGCTACATCGATCATCTTACTACCATTCGGGATCCAGGTCATAGGAGGAAACCAAATCTAGCCCTAGGACATATCATTTCTTATGTCTTAGAATGAAAGTATAACCTCCAATATCATGCTCCACCAAACCTCCAACCTGCTCTCTACTCTAACATTTCATTTCAAACTCTTCACAGTACTCGTCTTGACCCAGGGGATGGGGAAGATTAGGCAGGGGAAGAGGAGGCTCCTGCACCTGCTCCTGTACCTGTTCCTACACTTGTTCCGGTCCGCCAGCACTCACAACTGGACCAATTAGTGGAGCGCTTTGACCAGTGGGAGGCTTGATTTGACACTTACGTTACTACATAGGAGCAGCAACATGCGGAGGACTTAGCCCATTTTGATGCCTACATTGCTCACCAGCAGAAGCACGACCAGGACATCGCCTGGTTTGGTGCTCAGTTTGCTACACTGACTAGCTACTTTCAGCAGCCTCCACCACCACCACCACCTCCTTCAGATGATCAGAGCCCATCATTTTACTAGTTTTTCTTTTAATTTGTTTCTATTTTCTGTTAATTAGTTTCTATTTTTTCCTCTGCTGTTTAGTTTCTACATTATTTTTATTTGTCTCCTTCTTTTTTGAGATGTCAAAATGGGGTAGTATGTTTGTACTTGTACTATTCTGTTCTGATATTTGATGTTCTCTATGTTTGCACTATTTCTAATACACTGTTGTATTAACTACATAAGATTATTTGTTGTGTGTTTGCCATCATCAAAAAGGGGGAGATTGTTGCGAATCTATGGATTAAGATTTTGATGATAGCAAACACTCTTATTTCTCTACGACTGCCTTGCCTACTAACATTTCAGGTCCATAAGGTCAAACGACAATTAGAATCAGCTCAAGATTGGGTAGACTAAGTTTGAGTCACTTTATACACTTTTCCTTTTCTTGAGTCTACTGTAAAAGATATGGCTCTTAATGCTAAGTAATCTTGCACACACACACCTTGGGAAAATTTCTAACTGTTTCTTAGAGTTTACCCATTTTTGGTAACATCGACCGGGCTGATATTTATATCGGCATGGATGATCAGTTCAAAAATAGAAACTCTAATCAGGGCATCCTGATTAAGACAGCCGTCATTAAGCCGATCAGCCTGGACGATATTATATCGGCCGGGCCGATAGGCTCAAGTCAGAAAGAATCAGCCTTCATGATCTATTTAGGTATTCTTTATTTTAGGATATCATCTAGGATGATATCCTATCGGCCTGGATGATGTAGCATAATTATGTCTAAATTAATCTGGTAATTATGAAAAGTAATTAAGGCTAGTTGCAAGATCACATCGGCCAAGCCGATCACAGGATCGGCTAGGACGATGGCGTGGATGATTGACATCGGCTTACTTCTATTCAGGGCGATGTTTAGGATGATTTTCCTCAGATTTGAACTAATCATCCTAGAAGATATTCTATCGTCCTGGACGATGTAACCAAAATTATGCTAATCATCCCAAACCTACCGGGCTGATTGAGCAAAATTTACGCTGATCGGCTATACCGATACCCCTATCGGCCTGAACGATAAAGTTGATTTGTATAAAATAAGAGCTATTTCAAAGATCTTCTATTTAAGATCTCTTGCTCTACCTTAGAGGTAATCTTTTGCTGCTATCTTGACCTGAGAGAGCCAAGAGGAGAGGAAGAGAGAGGGAGGAACTTGTGAGGGAGAGTTTATGAGAGGGTTTCACAAAGGTTGGTCTAAGCAAGGTTCCAAAGTGTCTTCTCCAATCATCATCCTTCATCCTTGGGGGTTCAAGGGAGGTCTTCTTCAGCAATCGATCAAGGTTCTTTGCCTGCTTCAGGAGGAAGCAAAAGGAGTTGGGTTCTTTTCCTCACCGGGGTCGACGAAAAGGAGTTTTTGTAAGATTTTTTTTGCCTTGCTGTGGGAGAAAAAGGAGAGTCACGGTGTTTAGTGCAATTCCTGGAGAGTGCCTCCATGGAGTGGACGTAGGTCGAGTTGACCGAATCACTATAAATCTCTTTGTGCTTTTACTACTATTTATTCCACATTTATTTTTTGCACACTTTTGTGGTGAATTGTGGTTTGAGTTTGTTGATTTTGATTGAAATTTTTTTAAAATACCAATTCACCCCCCTCTAGGTTAGCTTTGGGCTAGTTCATAAGGGCCTAACATCCCTAACAAATTTTCAAGAAAGCTGCTGACATCCTCTACAACTTCTCTTAAGGGCTCAAGAACTTTTGATGGCTGGATTGAAATATGCTATAGTAATTAGATTTTCTCTCTCCTTCTCTCTCTCTCTTCTCAATTTGAGCTCTCAAGACTTTTAACAACCATTTCAATGGCTGTGGGGTCTTTATTTATAGATGGAGGAGCTGAGGGATGGCTAGAATGGGATTAATACTACTAGGATTAAAGAGTTTGGAAAAGGATGAATAAGGCCAAGGCATTGAGTGAAGAGTGAGGTTACTCCACTTCTCCTAATGATTACTATCCTAATCAAGATAAAGAGGAGATCTAGGGTGCTGCCAAGTATCTCTCACAGCCACCAAAATGCATAGGGAGGACATGTGTTGTTGAAAATCCTATAGGTTGAATATTTGACTAACTTTGACTATTCTAAATGCCCATGTTGACCATTTGACTACTCAACTTGCCACATGGGATGGTGAGGTGGCATTCAAGTGAGGTAGGGAATTATTTGGGGTGGCTTGATCAAGAGTTTGGGGTGGCTTGATCAAGAGTTAAAGGTTAAGGGTCAAGGCTATGGTGAATGAAAGCATGAACCTTAGAAGTTTGACCAAATTTGGGAGTTGACTTGGTTAACTCAAGTTGGGTTGAGTTGACCAAAAGTTAAGTGATACATGGGTCATACCTAGAAGCTGATTTGAATAGGTGATATAGGTTGGAGAGCTCAAATGGGTTAGTTTGATCCATTTAGACCCGTTAAGGATCAATAGGTCAACCTAAGTTGACTTTGTCAACTGGGTTGACATAAGGCTTGGTTCTTGAGTCAAATGGATTTGTTTGTGTATTTGGATTCCAATGTATATGGTTTCAAGATTTGAAAAGGTCGTTTGGGTCAAATGACCTATTTGGGCTCTTAAAGGGTCATTAGGTCAACCTAGGTTGACTTGGTCAATCAGGTTTACCCAAGGGCAAAGGCTAGGATCAATAAGTTTAAAATGACATTTTGAATGTGTTGGGAGAGATTCCAAAGCAAGGAGAGGTCATTTTGGTGAAAATAAAGGAACCTTTAGGTCAAAGTAGGTTGACCTGGTCAACCAAATAGACCCAAGGTTTAGAATCGGGTCCAATAGGTCCCAAATATTGCTTGAAAATGATTGGAGGAAGTTTCAAAGGTTGATGAGGCTAGCTCAAATCAAATTTAGGTCAAAAGTCCAAAAATTTCCTTAAAGGGCATTTTGGTCATTTTGTCCTTAGGTCAATTCTGAGTCAAAATGAATCCAAAAAAATATATATTAACTCTTAACAAGTTAATATTAAAGGATTAGAAGAAATCAAAGGGTTTGGAGGGAGCTCCAAAGCCAAATTCCACTAGGTGGTAGGCCTAGTGGCATGGATGGTAAATATTTGAAGGTTTTATAACCTTTGGAATTGAGTTTAGTTTCTTTGGATTAGAGACATCAGATTGAGCTCAAATATGGAGGGATGACCATAAAGACTTGTCCTATCAATATCCAATTAATAGATTCTAAATCAGGGATCAAATGACTGAGTTTTGAAGTATTTGAAAAAAATACTAAAAATGGCTTTCAGGATAAGGCCTTTGAACCTTAGATTTTGGTTTGAATTTTTAGATTTGAATTGGAATTTGGGTTTCAAAGGTTAAATTTGAATTATCCTAATCATTTTTAATCAATTCAATAATTATTAATGATTGGATAGATCCTGAACTAGGTTGGATATTGATTTGAAGGCTGAATCAGGACTTGAACTAGTCTGGGTTTTGAGTTGGATTGGGTTAAAGTTTGACTGGTTTTGAAACTTGAATTAATTTGAATTGATATGAATCTGGATTGATCATATGATCTAGGAGGAACTTAGGGCCTAGGAAATCCTAGAGTCTAGAGTCCGGGTGCGGGTGCATCAGTCAACATAATGAACATATCCTCCAATATGTGTAGTTGAAGGAACTTGAAAGTTCGTTAGGGATATTAAGCCCTATAAAACTGGCCCGAGGCTAATCAAGAGGGGGGGGGGGTGAATTGGTATTTAAAAATTTGTTTAAGCACAAGGAATGATTATCACAAATCAAATCACCACAAAAATAAGTACGAAAAAAAAATAAACGCGGAAGCAGTAAAAATAAGAACACAACGATTTATAGTGGTTCGGTCAACTCGACCTACGTCCACTCCCCGAAGGCGCCCTCTGAGTATTGCACTATAAAACGCGACTCTCCTTTAACCCCCACAGCTAGGCAGAGAAGCCCTCACAAAAACACCTCCTTTTTGCCACACCCGGCAAGGCAGAGAACCCAACTCCTTTTGCTTCCTCCTGAAGCAGGC
>NW_021319194.1:22873-26618 GCF_001605985.2 Dendrobium catenatum
TCCAGGAGCAACCAAGGGTTTTTGAATGGATAGTCCAGGACGATCTCGCTATCATCCAGGAAGATGTAATCGTATCAATCATCCTTAATTACTCCCATGATTCCTAGATCAATTTAGGCATAATTGTGTGATATCATCCAGGCCGATCTCATGATCATCCTGGATGATTTCCATAAATACAGAATACCTAAACTGATCATGGCGACAAATTCTTTCTGTATTGAGCATATTGTCCTGGCCGATACAGGTTTCGTCCAGGCTGATCAGTTAATTATGGTTCCCTTAATTAAGAAATCCTAATTAGATCTTCTATTTTGAACTAGATCGTCCAAGACGATATAAAATATCGTCCAAGACGAAGTGAGTAAAAATACAAGTTCTAAATCTCTCAAGTGTGTGTTTGTAGGGTTACTTAACATCAGTCACTTCAAGCAATTACAATTGACTCAAAAAAGAAAAGAAAAATACAGACTAACTCAATCCTAATCTACCTACTCTTGAGCTGATTCCGATTTCCTTCAGATCTTTGAGTCCTGAAAAATCATTAGAAAAAATGTAGTCGTAGTGAAACAAGATTTGTTTACTATCATCAAAATCATAATCTAAAAACATATTTGTAACAGAACTTCAATTGTACATATTGGCGTTGACCGAATGATAAGTTTGAATAGGATTTCAAAAGTCTAAGGAAGGGCATCACCCAACTTTAGGTCTACAGGATGCTGATATAAGGCTTACTCCTAATAGACAGATTAACTGGGATGATCATGTGGGGAGGAAGCTTGCTCCAAATAGAGGATCAAAACTGGTAAACTAAGATTGTGCTACAAAGGGCGTAATCCACCACTAGCAGATGGTCATGTGGGGAGGAAACTTGCTCCACATAGAGGATGATCTTGTGAGGAGGAAGCATTGCTTCTCACAGAAGATCAGGTTTAAAAATTTAAAACTAGGATGGTGCCATAGAGGGCGTGCTCCATCACTAGAGAATCTAATCCTAAGGAAAGAAAGCATGATGACTCACTTCTATCCTTAAGGAAAAGAAAACTGGATGATCTTGGGAGAAGGAAGCATTTCTTCTCACAGAAGATCGAGTTTGAAAATTTAAAATTAGGATGGTGCCATAGAGGGCGTGCTCCATCATTAGAGAATCTAATCCTAAGGAAAGAAAGCATGATGAAAGACATCTGTCCTTAAGGAAGAGAGAACTGGATGATCTTGGGAGAAGGAAGCATTGCTTCTCATAGAAGATCTGGTTTGAAAATTTAAAACTAGGATGGTGCCATAGAGGTCGTGCTCCATCACTAGAGAATCTAATCCTGAGGAAAGAAAGCACGATGACTCACATCTAACCTTAAAGAAGCGAGAACTGGATGATCTTGTGAGAAGGAAACATTACTTCTCAGAGAAGATCAGGTTTACAAATTTAAAACTAGGATGGTTCCACAAAGGCCGTGCTCCATCACTAGTTAATCTAATCCTAAGGAAAGAAAGCACGATGACTCACATCTAACCTTAAGGAAGAGAGAACAATACCTTGGAATTTGAAACTTTAAAGGAAATTGAGTCAACTTTATTCAAAATTTAAACATTTTATTGATTGCAAGATCAAGCTACATCAGACATAGTATTTCTTAAGGAATCACCCATTGATAGGTAACATTTGGTGTAATTTCCTTTACAGTCTACTACATGATATGAGCCTCCTTCGTAGACTATTTATACAATGAAAGGTCCTTCCCAAATTGGGTTGGGGTCCTATAAGTGGTCTGGTAGGCCCATAAGGCATCCACCAACCTCTCATCCCAATGACGTTTATTATTATTAAGGGTATTTTTGATGATTTGCACCAGAGTTTTGTTGAAGGCCTCAGCCAATCCATTAGCTTGGGAGTAATAGATCATTGAGTATCTCCAATCAATGTTATGACACCTTACAAAATTATTATTTTTTGTAGACTTGAAAGCAGACCCATTATTAGATATGATTTTATGGGGGATGCCTAATCGATATACGATATTGTCACAAAAGAATTTCAATACATGGTGGGATGTTACGTTTTATAAGGGAACTGCATCTGTCTATTTTAAAAAATAATCAGTTGCTGCTAAAATGAAGCGATGATTATTTGAAGAAGTAGGGTCAATAGGCCCGATAATGTTCGTGCCCCAACTTTCGAAGGGCCATGTGGTATCGTGGGATGCAGCACATTAGGTGGCTGATGTAACACAACACCATGTATTTGGCATTGATGACAACACTTTGCAATTTTCATGCAATCATCAATCTTTGTTGGCCAGTAGTAACCAAGTCTTTTGATTTTTAACTTCATCTTAGGAATCGATTGATGAGCGCCGCATAGTCCAGCATGGACTTCATTAACGATCTTCAGGGCTTCCCATATGTCTAAAAAATAGAGCCACATCTGATCGAATGATCGATGGTACAAAGTATTATTAACTAGTGCGTATGATAGGGCACATTTATTAATTTGATTTGAGAGTGATTTATCATGAGGAAGTTTGCCTTGTTGAAGGTAATCGATCAGTGGTTGTCTCCAATCACTTTCTTTATTGACTGTTGAAGAAGTGGAAAGGACATGGGGGATTTGTTTATTGATATGCTACAAGTCTATAGGAGACAGAGTCCTCTGACCTTGAACTTTTATAGGGATAGAGTCTTCTTATGGATAGGCAAATTCCTTTGCAAGCTTTGCTAGGGCATTTTCTGAAGAATTACTTCCACGGGGAATCCTATACATAGTTACAACAGGAATTTATTCAAGTAAGTGCATAGTATATTGGTGGTATTTTAGGAGTTTAGGATTCAAAACCTTATATGTCCCTACGATCTAGTTAATTATCAATTAAGAGTCACCAAAGATTTTAATCTCCATCAGGATTATAAGTTCTAAGCCAGTTATCAGAGCTTCATACTTAGCCTCATTGTTTGTATAGGGCTTAGATAAATGGTAAGAAAAGTGTATCATTCCCTTATCCGGTATTATAAATATCAGGCCAATGTTAGCTTTTCTAGGAATAGTAGATTGATGTGTATTACCTCATCCGGAGGGAGCTACACCATCAAAATACATTTCCTAGACTTGATTATTGGATTCCTCAGAACTTATGATTTGTTCGTCAGATAAATCATCATTTAGAGGAGAATTTGCGGGCAGTGGGTGTAATGGAAGGACATCAGCAACGGCCTATCCTTTCATAGCACACAGGAGAACGAAAGTGATTTCAAATTGAAGTAATATCATAGACCAACGAGCTAAACATCCTAAAAACATAGGCCGAGTTATAAGGTATTGCAACAGATTGACATTGGAAATCAAATTAACTTGATGAGAAAGCATGTAATGCCTTAATTTTTGTGCTGCAAAGACTAAGGCAAGGCAATATTTTTCAATTGTAGGATATCAAATTTGTGTTGTAAGAAGTCTTTGACTTAGATAATAGAGAGCATTTTCTTTTCCCTCGTCATTAACTTGAGCTAGAAGGGCACCAAGAGACTCCTCAAGAGCCGTAGTGTAAAGAATTAAAGGTTTTCCCGGAATGGGGGCTGATAAAACTAGCGGATTTGTCAAATGTTGTTTAATATTTTCAAAGCAAATTGACACTTCTAATCCCAAATGAATTTGGCATTTTTTTTGGCAAGGATAGATAATGGTTAACATCTTCTAGATAAATTTGAAATAAACCTTCTGAAATTACTAAACGACAAGAGGGGGGGTGAATTG
>NW_021319194.1:33905-52573 GCF_001605985.2 Dendrobium catenatum
AATCACTTATCACCGGCGGTTTGGACCGCCGAAAAGCCGCCGGTTCATGTTGATATCCGGAGGTTTACCGGCGGTTTATAGACCATCGGTAATGCCGACGGTGTATCGTAGCTAAGCCGCCGATTTGACCGTCGTTAGAGTTCGACGGCTTAACCGCCGGCGTAGCCGTCGGTATTACCGACGGTATATAAACCGCCGGTGAAAATCGCCGGTTTTTGCCATTTTTCCTGTAGTGTTCAATGACTTTGAGCATTATTCATATGAGATAGTTTACTATAGGAAGATAAAAAAGATCTCAATTTAAAATTCCAACTTTTAATTTGATATAAATTTTTCTTTAAAAAGAAAAATATACCAATAAAAGAGTTAGAGGAAGAGTGATAAATATCAAAATTTCTTCCATTAACTATTTTAGAGAAGTCAAGCACCGCTTAAATATTCTAAAGCTAAAAGCAAGGAAAAATGTCATTTATAAATTCAATATCATGAGTGAGCATTAATCTAATTTTTTTTAAAACATCAACAAAAACTCCATATAAAATTAAGAACATAAAATAGAAACACATAAAAATAAACACTCATACAAATAAAATAAAAATAAAGCATAAGAAATAGAAAGCAACAATTTCAAGCATTAATATCTATTACACCTAATTTGGTTCTTAAGATACTGAATATTTCAAAGGCTAGTAGTTTTGTAAAGATATCTGCAAGTTATTTTCAATGGCTACATAATATATCTCTATCTCCTTTGATAATATAGTCCCTCTTGAAGTGATGCCTTATATCAATATATTTGGTCCTGAAGTGTTGGATTGGGTTCTTTGAAATATAAATGGCACTAGTATTATTACATATAATTAAAATTGTGCCTACATGTAATCCTAAATTCATAATTTATTTCTTTAACCAATGGACTTGGGCCACACAAATTCTTAAGGCTATGTACTCAACTTCAATAGTGGTCAGGGCAACTTAGTTCTATTTTCTACTAGACCATGTGACTAAGGACTATCCTATAAATTGACATGTTTTAGAAGTGCTTTTTTATCAACTCTATATCCTATAAAATTTGAATCGAAATATCCCATGATTTCAAAGGGTGTTATGCCTAGGATAAAAGATTCCCGAGACTTGGGTCCCTAAAAGATATCTAAGAATTCTCTTAACAGTAGTCAAGTGGTACTTTTTTGGATCAGCCTAAAATCTAGCACAAAGATAAATACTAAACATAATATCAAGTCTGCTAGCAGTCAAGTAAAAAAGTGATCTAATTATTCCTCTATATTTTTTTAATCAATATATTTTTTATTTGAATCGATATCTAAATGAATAGTGAAACTCATGGGAGTGTTGATTGGCTTGACTTTATCCATTTCATATTTCTTAAGGATGTTCTTAATTTATTTTGATTGACTAAGGAAAATTTAATCATCCTTCTACCTTATTCTAAATCCCAAAAAGTAAGTCAGTTCTCCCATCATACTCATCTCAATTTTATTACTCTTATTTTTCAAAAAGTTATCAAAAAGGCTTTTATTAGAGAATCCAAACAAAATATCATCAACATAAATTTGGATAATCAGTAATTCATTTTCTACCTTTTTCAAAAAAAGGTAGGTGTCAACACTCCCCTTAATAAATATTCTTTCTTTTTTAAGTCCATGCCTAATTCTAACACCTTCAGATGGGTCTCTTAAGATCACTTCTTTAGGATGACTTGAAGAATACCTCCATTCTCTAAGCAATGTGTTTTCAAGTTATACCCTTTCCTCTAGATTTGTATATTCTAATCCTTGGGTTACTTTTACAACCTAATCTTCTTGTACCATAGACCCTCCAAAATTATCAAGTTCATTAAATATAATATGAGTGATCTCCTTAACTACCAATATTCTTTTATTAAAAACTCTATAGGATTTTCCAATAATTGCGTAACCTAGGAACCCCCCCTTAATCAAACTTAGGATTAAACTTTCCTAGTAGAGATATCCCATTATTCAAAATAATTTTCAATAAAAAGATAAAGGCATGAAGGTGAGAGAGGTTTGGTGTCCTACCCTTCAGAATTTCATAAGGTGTCTTATTCAGCATGGGTCGAACATTTACCCTATTAAGAAATGTTGACCTCATTTTTGTATGAGGTCACTTTAACCCCTTTATGGACTCTAGACTCTAGGATTTCCTAGACCCTAAGTTCCTCCTAGATCCTATGATCAATCCAGATTCATATCAATTCAAATCAATTCAAGTTTCATAACCAGTCAAACTTTAACCCAATCCAACTCAAAACCTGTACTCTAGTTCAAGTCCTGATTCAGCCTTCAAATCAATATCAAACCTAGTTTAGGATCTATCCAATCATTAATAATCATTCAATTGATTACAAATTATTAGGATAATTCAAACTTAACCTTGAAACCCAAATTCCAATTCAAATCTAAAAATTCAAACCAAAATCTAAGGTTCATTTTTTATGAAGAAGCAATAAATGCATTTTATCAATAAAAACAAAGAAAATAACCTACATATAGCATCCTGCTTATTCCTCCTTTAAGATTTTAAGAAATGAAGAAGGAATCTTATTCATGGTTATATCTTCCCAAATAAAAGAAGAAAAAATCGCATAGTTAGCGCAAAGGTCCGCTAACTTATTACTAGCTCTTCCTATACAATTGAAAATGACATAATTAAAGCTTTTTGTAAAAAACAAATCTTCCATACCTTGTTCTCCTCTTTTGATCTTCTTTTGAATGAATTTGATTATGTTGACATTATCTCCTTCAATGATAACTACTTTATATTCAAACATACAATCTTTGATCACTTCATTAATTGTTTTTATAGCTAATAACTCCAATTGAGCTATGTCCCAATGAACAGATGTTTTTCCAAAAGCCAATAAAAACCTGCATTTGTGATCACGGCATAATCCTCCTATGCCACCTTTGTAAGACTGCAGTAATGTAGCATCTAGACTGAATTTAATCCAATCAGGTGGAGGAGGATGCCAAGAGTAATCCAATAGCATTTGCTGATTGGCAACCAACCGGCCCGAGATCTAAAGAATATAGCTCTTAGAAGTAGCAGCATATCCAATTGCTTCAGATGCAATGAACATTGAGCTTTTCTCTATTTTTTCATGAACCAGTCCACTCCTATCCTTCCAGGAGAAGTACACCGAGTTGCAAAAAAGATTGATCATGAATGAATTTTGATCAGCCAGCCACTTACATATGTTGCAAATCTAGTTTTATGAATTAGAATTTTAATGATAACAAACATTCCTATTTTTTCTACGACTGCCTTGCACACTAACATTTCAGGTCAACAAGATCAACTGCAACTAAAGCCAGCTCAAAATTGAATAGATTAGGTCTGAGTCAGTTTGTAATGTATTTTTTCCCTTTCTTAAGTCAATTGTAATCTTTGTGGTGCCTAATGCTAAGTAACCCTGCACACACACACTTGGGTAAATTTTTTTTCCATATGACTTAGAGTTTTCTAATTTTGCTAACATCATCCAGAATGATCCAAAAATTCGCCTGGATGATCGATCAAAAATAGAAACCCTAATTAGGGCATCCTGGTTAAAGTAGCTGTCATTAAGCATATCGTCCTGAACGATTCTTGTATCAATCGGGACGATATGCTCAAATCAGAAAGAATCAGCCGCCTGATCTATTTAGATAGTTTTATTTTTTAATCATCATCCAGGACATCAGCCTGGATGATGGGGTTCAATTATTCCTAAATTGACCTGGTGACTAAGGAAAGTAATTAAGGTTGATTGATTCGATTATATCGTCCTGGACGATCGCATGATTGGCCAGGACATTCAGTTTAAAAACCTTGATTGCTCCTGGATGACCAAAATTATACATCGTCTGTTCAGAGTGATGTTCTGGATTATTTTGTGCGTATTTGAACTAATCAGCCAGGACGATCGTGAGATCGGCTTAGATAATTAAGTCATTTGTTTACGTCCAGACTCTCATCTAGGGTGATATTTTGGATGATATTCTCTGATTTGTACAAATCGAACAGGATGATATCTTTTCATCCTGGATTATAGGAACAAAAAAATTTTCTAATCGTCCCAAGTCATCCGGGCTGATTGGGTTAAAATTGTACTGATCATACATGACGATAACAATATCATTCTGGATGATAAAGTCAGTTCTTGAAAATCTATTTAAAGGACTCATGTTTTCTCAAGCATAAAGGTCTTTTGTTGTAGCCTTAACCTGAGAGAGCCTAGAGGAGAGGAGGAGAGAGGGAGGAACTTGTGAGGGGGAGCTTCTGAGGGGGTTTCATAAGGGTTGCTCCAAGCAAGGGTCCAAGGTGACTTCTCCAATCATCATTCTTCATTCTTGGAGGCTCAAGGGAGGTCTTCTTTAACAATTGATTGAGGTTCTCTGCCTGCTTTAGGAGGAAGCAAAAGGAGTCGATTCTCTGCCTCATTGGGGTTGGTTAAAAGGAGTGTTTTTGTAAGGGCTTCTCCGCTTAGCTGTGGGGGCTAAAGGAGAGACACTAAGTTATTGTAATACTTAGAGGGTGCCTCCGAGGAGTGGATGTAGGTCAAGGTTTGACCGAACCACTAAAAATCTAGTGTGTTGTTTCCTTTGTTTTTATTTACGCATTTAATTTTTGCACTCTATTTTTCTTGTGGTGAATTGTGTTTTTGGTTTGAGTTCGTGATTTGGTTGAGAAGTTCTTAAAATACCAATTCACCACCTCCCCTCTTGGTTAGCCTCGGGACTAGTTCATAAGGGCTTCACATCCTTAACGAACTATCAAGTGGTATCAAAGCAGGATTCATAAAAACAAGTTTGAAAACTTTTTGAATTTTTGATCCATGGCTACTCCGATAATCGTAATACTACAGAAGGGTATTCTATTACCCGACCACTTTTGTTTGATAATATTTCTTTTGATTTTTGGAAAACTCGCATGTCTATATTTTTGCATTCAATTGGCTATCGCATGTGGATGCTTATTAAGGATGGTTATACATCTCCGACTGCTAAACTTAATGGTGCTACTGTTCCAATTCCTTTTATTGAATGGACTCTTAATGATAGGGATTTAGCATAACTTAATGCAAAATATTTGAACTATTTTTTCTGTGCTTTAAAATCTGAAGATTACATGTGTGTTTCAACTTACACTACTGGTAAAATAATTTGGGTTAAATTATGTATTACTTATGAAGGAACTAAAGAAGTTAAGCAATATTGATTGAATATTTTGTTTCATGATTATGAACTTTTTTGTATAAAACCTTCTGAATCAATTTTTGAAATGTAAACAAGGTTTACTAAAATCGTTACCTCTTTGCATGCCTTAGGAAGAGAACTCACCAACTATGAAAAAGTGAACAAAATTTTAAGATGCTTGCCTTCCTCTTTTGATGCTAAGATCACTGCAATTACTGAATCTAAAGATTTGAATACTTATTCAATTGATAAGTTACTTGGATCACTCATTGCTTATGAGCAAGGGGTGAATCAAAGAAATCTTGATGCATGTGAGAAAAAGAAGGTGAAAACTATGGCATTTAAGGCCAACAACAAAGACAGTGAATCTTCCGGGTATGAAAGGGTTGATGTTGCCTTAATCACAAGGCAATTCAAAATCTTTCTAAGGAAGAAGCAAAAGAACCATCAAAAGTGGAATAAAGATAAGGGAAACAAAAATTTTAAGAGTTCAAATGATATGATTTGTTTTGAATGCAGGAAGCCAGGATATGTTAAAGGTAATTATTCTACACTTAAGTCTCATCCAAACAAGGAGAAGGGAGAGGAGAAACCCAAGTTCAAAAAAGATAAGAAGGGGTTCCAAATGGCATTCTGGGCGGATTCTGCTTTAGACTCCTCTGAGACTGAAGCTGAAGAGGAGACAACAAACTTATGCTTAATGGTAGATGATCATTTTGGTCAAAGTGACAAAGAAGAGGTATGTGAACCAACTTATGATCAATTACTTAAAATTTGTGAGAACATTCATGCATCATATAGGAAACTCAAAAAATTACATGCTAGTTTAAAATTGAAAATTTAAATTTGCAAAAAGAGCATAAAATCCTATTAAAAGATCATTTCCAAATTAATAGGAATCACATATCTTACTTGATGAGTTTAATGCATTAAACAAAAAGTATAATGAATTATCTGATGCACATGATTCTTTAAAGTCATCCCATGCTGAGTTAGAAAAAGAGTTAGAAAATTTCAAAGCTTTTGAAAATAAATCATTGCATGTATCACATAAATTTAAAAAGAAGCATCACCACATGAGTATATTAGTATATCATTTTTCTGGTGTTAGATATTTTTTATGTGGCATGTTAGGACATATTGCACACACTTGCACCATTCACTGTAGTACACATTGGGTTTAGAAAACCAAATTGCATGATTCACAACATAACACACATGCATTGCATACTACTTTCCATAAGAAGGGACCCAAATATGTTTGGGTTCCTAAATCTGACATTTGATGATTTTGCAAGCTTGCTCTCACAAAAGGCCTTATGAGAGCATGTGGAGCCTGGACAGCGAATGCTCAAGACATGTGACTGGAGATGCTAAGCATGTGATGAACGTTGAAGGAACCACCAGTTGGAGACTGCCGGCATCCCTCCGATGTCATTTTGCCTGAGCGAAAATCATGCGAACAGAGAATACAAAAATCTCCTTCACCAGAAAATTCAGAAATCGTGCAAACCAGTCGTGGGTCTTAACCAAAATCTAAGATTCAAATGCCTTATCCTGAAAGCCATTTTCAGTACTTTTTCAAATACTTCAAAACCCAATCATCTGATCCCTGATTCAAAATCTATAAACTGCATATTGATAGGACATGTCTTTAGGGGCATCCCTCAAAATTTGAGCTCAATCTGAAGCTTTAACCCCATAAACTAAATTCAGTTCCAAATGTTGTAAAACCTTCAAATATTAACCATCCATGCCACTGGGCCTACCACCTAATGGAATTTGGCTTTGGAGCTCCCTCCAAACCCTTTGATCCCTTCCAGTCCTTTGATATTAACTTGTTAAGCGTTAATCTATATTTTTTTTTATTCATTTTGACCCAGAATTGACCTAAGGTCAAAATGACCTTTAAGGGAATTTTTGGACTTTTGACCTAAATTTGATTTGACCTAGCCTCATAAACCTTTGAAACTTCCTCCAATCATTTTCAAGTAATATTTGGGACCTATTAGACCCAATTCTAAACCTTGAGTCAACTTGGTTGACCAGGTCAACCTAGTTTGACCTAAAGGTTCCTTTCTGGTCAAAACAATCATTTTGACCAAAATGACCTCACCTTGCCTTGGAATCTCTCCAAACACATTCAAAATATCATTTTAAGCTTGTTGATCTTAGCTTTAGCCCTTGGGTCAACCTGATTGACCAAGTCAACCTAGGTTGTCCTAATGACCCATTAAGAGCCCAAAATAGGTCATTTGACCCAAATGACCTTTTCAATTCTTAAAACCATATCCATTGGAATCTAAATGCATAAACAAGTTCATTTGACTTAAACACCAAGCCTTGGGTCAACCTGTTGAACAAGTCAACTTAGGTTGACCTATTGATCCTTAAGGGGTTTAAATGGGTCAAACTAACCCATTTGAGCTCTCCAACCTACATCACGTATTCAAATCAGTTTCTACGTATGACCCATGTATCACTTAATGTTTGGTCAACTCAACCCAACTTGATTTGACCAAGTCAACTCCCAAATTTGGTCAAACTTCTAAGGCTCATACTTTCATTCACCATAGCCTTGACCCTTGACCTTTAACTCTTGATCAAGCCACCCCAAATAATTCCCTACCTCTCTTAAATGCCACCTCATCATCCCATGTGGCAAGTTGACTAGTCAAATGGTCAACATGGGCATTTGGAATGGTCAAAGTTAGTCATATATTCAACCTATAGGATTTTCAACAATACATGTCCTCCCCATGCATTTTGGTGGCTGGGAGAGATACTTGGCAACACCCTAGATCTCCTCTTTATCTTGATTAGGATAGTAATCATTAGGAGAAGTGGAGTAACCTCACCTTTCACTTAATGCCTTGGCCTTATTCATCCTTTTTCAAACTCTTTAATCCTAGCAGTTTTATAGCCATCCCTCAGCTCCTCCATCTATAAATAAAGTACCCATAGCCATTGAAATGGTTGTTGAAAGTCTTGAGAGCTCAAATTAAGAAGAGAGAGAGAGAGAGAAGGAGAGAGAAAATATAATTGCTATAGCATATTTCAATCCAGCTGTTAAAAGTTCTTGAGCCCTTGAGAGAAGTTATAGAAGACGTCAGCAGCTTTCCAACAAGCCCAAGATCATCCAAATCGACCCATAGGATTGTAAGATATTGCAACTTTTCTCTAAAATTTTAATTTGAAACTGTAGCAAATCTACAAGACATTAAGCCTCCAAACTTCGTGTGTTGGAAGATTACATTGACCTCTAGCTATGTTTCTAATTTCATTATATTTCATTGAGTATTTTTGGAGATATGGGCTTTTGAAGTTTCCATTCGAAATGAACTATAAAATTTCGGCGGATCTGGACCGTCTGATCGAAGTTCCAGACCGTCCGATCAAATCAGATGGTCTGGAACAAGCTAGATAGTACGGTCTTCTCCCACAGGCTGAGCGTTCTTCCGCGGTCAAGGTGCCAATCATTGGCGCCAGCGTCTAATTTGACCATTAGTGGTCTAAAAAAATTCAAAAAAATTGCCAAATCTTCCAAAATTCACAGAAAATTGAATTTTCCACCAAATTGGACATTCTTGGACTCGTTGGAAAGATAATTTAATGTAGTATTTATTAAAAGTAATTTTACTTTGTTTTGAGCTACAGATTGTGAGAAAATTGACTTTATTTTAATTTTCTTGCAATCCTGCGATTAAATTAATACCAAATTTTATTGGAATGTTCTTGAGCATCTTAGGTTTTCAATATTTTATTATGAAATTTTTGTGGTGTGATTGCATATGAACCAGGGTTAGTCACATTAAATTCAAGAACATTTGAACAGTAGAGACACTTAAGAAAAAAAACTAAGGAAATGTCTAAAAAATTTCTAGGGAACTATACAGATACCCAATATGGGTGAAATTTAAACACAGTAAACCTAGTAACATTTGTAACCATAGGTTTAATTTGATTTAATTTAGAGATCATTAGGTCATAAAATTAAACATGTTAAAATTAACCTCTTATTAAGCTTTAAATTTTCTAAAAATTCTAATAAATCAAATTTAAATCCAAAAAATTCAAATAATACCTCAAACTAACCAAAATTTAAACCTTAATTAAAGAAAATTAAAATTTTTTGATTTGATAGCAAACCTAATAATATTATTTTAATTAAAATTGAATTTTTAATTAATTTAATTAATTAAAAATAAAAAATAATTCCAAAAAATTACCAAACACTTGGAAATCTCTCCTTAGGTCATCCCTGACCTTTGGAGCTGACTTCAAAGAGTTGAAAAATCATTTGAATTCAAATCCTCAAAACACCCTTAATTAAATGATTTTAAAAATTCAAAAAATACTCAAACTTCCATTTTTTGAGTTTTTCGAGCTTTCACTGCATGCTGGTTGTTAGAATTAGATGGTTGATGTGATTATTTATTTAATTCCTGCACTCTATGATATGATTATAAATGTGGCTGATTTGAGTATTTAAATTCAATATATAACTGCTTAGAATGATTCAATATTAAATGCTAAGGGTAACGTTGCTGGAGAGTCTAGAATTTTTATTTTATATCAAATAATATAATTTGTGTAAAATGTTAAGTGTTGTGAAAGTGCACATTTGATATGGGATACATAGATCCGAAGGTTGGATTTCAAAGAGAAAAGGATATCCCTTAGGGGGATACCCCTTTTCTATTTAGAAGTCCAAATTTGGATCACCTTTCTTACACACAAAGTAGAAAAGGTGGCACTCCCTTTAAAGGGAAGAGCCCTCTTTTTCATTTGAGTGGCCTACTGCGAAGGATCCAAGGAGCTTGAAGAGTAAGAACCTGGAGGATAGAAGATATAAGAACTGAAGATAAGAAGTATACCACTTAAAGACACTTGTGCCTTTATTAGGACTAAAATCTGGGTTGTTGTTAGTGGTGCTCGGCCACTTTACTTTCTACAGACCCTGGGTTGTAATAAGCAAGGCAGTTTGCCTATGGATATTTATTAATTAATTAATTTATATTTATGTGTTAATATGATTGCCTATAGGATTACTTATTTTTCTTAGTTTTTTAGTGATCTTGCATGTCGATTTTATTTTAGCCTAGATATGTGAGGCTCGTGAGGGTGTGCAAAATTTTTTTACTCATAATTAAATATTTCAAATTTTAGAAATTAAACAACATAGAAAGATAACCAATCTAGGAAAATAGCAAGGGATCACCCCAAGGGTCGCACGAATATTTCTACATCTCTTCTATCCTTATATTAGACACTTCCCCGCCTGTGGGTAGAGTCTGGATAATCTAACCTATGAGGATGAGGTGCCGGACCTGGAGATGCCCAGTCTTCTAAAAATTATTTTTTAAGCTTTTTTAAATTTCAAGCATACATGATTTAGTGTTGTTGACTAGCATGTATTGCATTAGAAACATATTTAAAGGAGTCTAAAATTTAATTGCATTTTTCCTTAACATTTTCACCCAGCATAAAGTCTAAGGGGCCAATTAAGGACAATTTGTAGATGTCAGCCCAAGCTTTTTAGAACTTTAATAAAAACATCCTTACCACTCTATCATAAAATGACTAGATTAATCTATTTAAAATCGACTAGGTGGTTAGCTAGCTCCCTAATCCAGGCTGGGGTAAGTCCAGATTTGCATTGCACTAGCAAGGTTTGGGTCACTAGCTTTCAGTACCCAATTTAGACATAGGTTCTGAGGCTTGCTCGGGCCATAACCCCTTAACCTTCGAGAATTAAATCCTAGCTTTCTAATAAAATTGACCACTCAAACATAAATCTCTTTTAATAAAATTCAAGCCCAACACTTAGGATAGGTTTGAGCATTTTCTAAATTATTTCAGAATCTTAAAACTCTCCCTACCCTTCCTCCTTTGGCTCCAGATTATAAGTGTTCGACCTTGATCCTATCCCTATTGAGAGTCTAATCCTTATCTCCTTTGACATCAATCTTTGAATTCTTAAATAAAAATTATGCCTCTATTTTAATCAAGAGTATTTATAGGAAATTTCAGTTTCCTATGATGTAATTAACTACGAGGGCTTGCGCTCGTTGGAGATTTAGAAACCCAGACCAGATTTTTGAAATCAAAATTTTCAAAACTTTAATTAATTATCTTTGGGAAATTTAAATTCAATGATCATTATCATTATATCTAAATGATTTATAATAGGTGATATTCTCTTTCCTTGGAAATATATATCATTCTATTATCATGATTTTGATTATGAAATTAATGATCATTTATCTAGATTATTATAGTCAAATTCCCTTGAATTTCACTACGATAATTAAGATAAATTCAAAGTTCTAAATTTTGAACCCATCAAGGAATGATATATTCACCTCCCGAGGCGATATATTATTCATAACGACGTGTTCAATTTCAAAACTAAAATTTTAAAAATTAATTTTTCCCAAAAAAAAATAATACTTTTCAAACTATATATTTCAAATCAAATAATAATGGAGACTCCGCTGGGGATAATCTCTCTCTCGATCTTTAATAGCGGTTTAAATTTTATTACATCGGTAGTTTTGACTACCTATCAATATGTTACTTCCTTTGCCCATTTCTTCCTTGGGTGAGTGTAGCCAACATCAATTAAGATATGTGAAAAGAGAGGTGAGTGAGGAAAGCTTTTTTAAAGTTGGACTTTGACATTTTGCCTCGAATTGGATTGTTAGAGCAAATGATTCTAACCATACTTTACAAACCTTTTTGTAAGTGTTTTAAACTTGCATGCTCAAATAAATCTCAAATATGTTAAGTTTCACATTTTACAAAATTAAACTCTTTCAAGTTTAAAATCAAAATTTCAATCTTAATCAATTTCTATATTTTATCATTACATATGAGATTATATCTCCTATAATTTCATATATGGGATGGAGTATAGACTCCATATTAAAATTCAAGACCATTATCCTTCTGGTAAAATAAAAAGACAAAGTCGACTAAAAATTCTTTAATTTTTCATAAAATGAATTAATCTTTATATCTTATCATTGTATACTAGATTATAGCTCTTATAATTCGATGTACGATAAAATATAAACTTCTTTTCAAATCTGAATTCAAAGTTTTAATTGAAATCTCCTCTTTCAAATCTCAGATACTCAAATCATCTGTAATGGCCAGAAAACTACTTTTTAATGAACTGAGACCTGCGTATTGAAGACTTGATTCAGAATAGTACATTTCAGTTCATATTGGGATTTAAGTCTTTGAGGTTGAAAATGAATGGAGATACTTTACTAAACCTCACCGTTGAAGGTGATAAGGATGCTCCCTAAGTTGAGCTAGTAGTAGGAGCAGGTAATGATGCCCCTCCTAACCTTAGGGTGATAGTATCTGTCACGCTATGCTTGTGGTACCCTCAAAGGAAGTTAAAGAACAACAAATGACTATTGAGATTAAGACTGTGTTTGAGAAATGATCCTCAAGTTCTGGAACCCTCTTTGGCACTAAAAATGCTAAAAAGAACTATTTAAGGAGGGTAAGGAAGAAGATCACCAAGGAAACAAAGATGGCCGAGTTGAAGGCCCTAACCAAAGTCGAACCTGAGGCTGCTGAGGAGCTACTAATCCATGCCTCTTCTCCACTCCTAAAAGGGAGTCATTTCCACACCCTTTCAGTTACTACAGGGGAGGAAAGAGTCATTAGGATAGCTAGCACTCTGCCATGCCCGATAGATTACTCTGTGAAGAAGACACTAAAAGAAAAACATATATTAAAAAACAAAGATGTTAAGGAATATCATTCATGCCTGTACTGCTCAAACAAGTCAAACCAAAGAATAGTACATGAAACATCTAAAGGGGGTGATTTCCCACAAACTTCAGAAAGAAGTTCTGAGGGAAGAGAAATCAGAAGCCAGAAATTTAACTCCTCAGCCAGTGAGAAAAAATAAAAAGTTTGTTAATTAGCCTTCCACCTCAGTTTTCGTGGACGTATATCATTAGGTGCCTCGCCTCCCTTATATAAAGATGGAGGAGATAGTTCTAATGGAATATGGTAGTAGTTGCTCTTATAGTAGTAGACCGCCGATCCCTCCTCCACCCCTTTGATAGTAAAGTCTAAAGAGATTATCAAAAATTTAAATCCAATGAATGATTAGGGCAAGAGGCCAATGTCACCTAAGAAGCAATATGTATCGAATAAGTTGATCAAATCTATAGAGATACAAATTCGAGATGACTCTAATACACCACAATTTGATGTCTCCCAGCTCCCTGTTCAAGGATGTGAGGACTCTACCCTTGATGATATTGGAGATTTACCCCTTTCAATTCCTCTGTCACCAAATGTGGTGGATACCCCTATACCTACTGAAGACTCTACCCTTGCTGATATTGGAAATTTGATGCTTTTAACTTCTCTGTAACCAAATGTGGTGAATACCCCTATGCCTACTGAGGATACCACCCTTGTGACTACTGACCTTGGGACAGCTGAAGGGGAGGAGATAATTCCATATTTTGATCAAGAAATATTGGATCAGTTAGCAGTAGAGTTACTTATTGAACGAGACCAGAAGATACAAGAAGTAATCTCTAAGCTTGATAAGAGAGATTTTGAAGAAATGATATAATGCAAAGGATTTTTCCAGTAGATCCTGCGACAATCGACGGTAGACCAGCCGATGAAATAGTCCAGGAGATCCAGGAAATTCTTAAGAAGAAGGCAATCAAGTCCTTTGATCTGGATGCATATGATTTGTTTATAGAAGAAGAGTCAACAGAAGATATTTTCATGGTTGAGACTCGAGCATCATCCAAAGATGTTGAGCCTTCAAAACCCCATCCTAGAAAAGAAGAGAGTTCAATAACTCTTAAGTCAGATGAATCAGTAAAGGTTAGACACGATAGTCAGCATATCAAAAATTTAGAAGCATAGATTACTGAGATGTCATTGCAGCTTAAAGAAATGCAAGATCAGTTAGTTAAGACTCGGCAATCCCAGCCTGACCCGCCCCAACTTGTAGTTCAATTAGTGATAGAAAAGAACATACAACATGAGTCCAGTGCAAAGTTCCCTGAGTTAGTCACCATTCCCTCAATTCAACCAGTAATTCAACATGTTTAGCATACAGTTCTCCAAACTCCTTCAACTCAACCTCAGACTGATATCAAATAGATGGTGGAAACTCAGGTAAGGGAGGCTTTAGCCCATTCTCAAGGAACTATGTCTATTCCAAAGGGTAGGTCTTACCCTGAAGAATATGACCTAGTTCCTTTTTTGAAGGATTTTGTGCCACCTTCTTTTAAAGTTTTTAGTGGTTTAGAAAACCTAAGATAGCATTTGGCCCATTTTCATGCAAGCTGCTGCAATCTAGGAGGGTCAGATACTCTACTGTTTTGCCAATTTATCAGTAGTCTCTCTGATAATATTTTCAAATGGTATGCAGATCTACCAAATGGTTCAGTAAAAACATTCACAGAGCTTGATGGTCTATTCTTAAAAAAATTCTCAGGAGCTCAGCAAAGTGTAACTGTTGGTGATCTCGCAGTTAAGAGACAAAAACCAGGAGAGTTTCTGGTCGATTATATCTTGAGATGGTGAAATCTTTTAATGAAATGAGAACCCCAACTATAATAGTAACATGCAGTCGAAATTCTTATAAAGAATATCCATGGGCCTATTATTTTTCTGTTGAAGGGGTTCACTATTAAAACTTTTGAAAAACTTCTCAATAAAGCTAACAATCTACAAGAAGAGGCTTCCAAAATGCCATTCCTAAAATAAGCTTCAGAAGAGAAGAAAATCAATAAGCCAATAAAATCCTTTGAAAAGAGAGCTTCTATCGTGTCCATAGTTGACAAAGGGAAGAAGCCTGTTAGTCCTCAGTATAGTGTTCCTCCACCTCATCAAATATAAAAATCACAGCCATTTCAGGTAACCCCTTAGTTCACCAGGGAACCTTACCCGATTTATTTAAAAGAGAGATTGGCTAATCCTTATCCATTTAAAAGAGAGTCGGTAAAGAAAATTTTCAAGAGTCTTTTAAAGAAACTAGATTTTTTATTGCTAGAGGCAAAGAAGCCAGAAGAGGTAAATAAAAAGGATGGACCTAACTTTTGCCCCTATCACCCCATGTTGGGCCATGCAATCGAAGACTGTATTATCTTTAAAGACTAGCTTGAAAAGAATGTTCACCAAGGTAATATCATAATTCCAAAGGAGTCTTTGGTCGATCCAGATCAAGGATCTGCCAAGTCTATTTCAGGTAAAAATTTTAATATTTCTCTTTCAATTGAAGATGTATGGGATATAGTACTATCCCAGGTATATAAAAAGTTGATTAACAAGTCTTTTCATCTTTCTCAACAGTTACCGATGAGAGCCAGGGGCCCGATCTAGGAGGTTGACCTGGAGGCATCGCAGGAGGACATTGGGATAGTTTCCTCTCTAGTTGTTATAGGAACTACTATAATAAATAAGAATGAAAAGAGTAAACCTTTTATAAAGAGGAAACCTTATGATGAGAGATATATAAAAGTGGCAGATGGTGGTACAAAACCACTATCCCCTTTGATGTTATTTGACTTTTACTTTTCCCCATCAAAGGCAAAGGTCAAAAATCAATAAAAAAAATGATCCTTCTGCGAATGTTTTGATGATTAATATTGAGAATGTGACTCAAAATGATACTTCTAGTGATAACACCCAATACTTAATTGAGATCAATCAAGATATCAAAAAACTAAGTTCCCAAAATTTGACTTCTCTATAAAGGAATAAATCTGAAGTCTTATTAGATGGTGATACCCCCAAAATTAATTTTCAAGGGAGTCCCACTATGATAAACTTTTCAAACTCAGATTCCCATTTAGAAAATGACAACCAATGACCTAAGGAGAGTATAGACCCTACTACATCTTATTATTTAAAAGACATCGTACAAGTACAACTGCGAGGTGGTAAGGTCTTATCCCCTATGCTTCTTCCTCAGGAATAATGATTCAATTCAAATTCCCACCCATGATTCAAATTTCCCTTCAAATTTTTTGGGTCCTATCTCTAATGTTCCAAAAGTTGACTACAATGTCTCAGCTCATCTTAGAAAGTTGCCTGCTAAATTGAGCATTTATGACGCCCTTATCCTTTCTAAAGTGATAAGGGAGTCATTAATTAAAGCACTTCTTGACCCAAAAAAAACTGTTTAACTCAATTAGCTTCAACTTCTGAAGAAGAAGCTTTGTACTTTAAAGAAATTCCAAGAGTAACCTTTTCTGATGAAGATTTACTCCTAGGAACTGTTGATCACAATCGCCCACTTTACATTACCGTAAATGTGGGCACATTTAAGTTATCTAGAGTTTTTGTTAATCCAGGTGCATCAATCAACATAATGAACATAAAGACTCTCGAATTCCTTCGAGTTGATACTAGCAAGCTCTCAACTGACAAGTTAATGCTTCATGGGTTTAATGAAAAGGGCTAGAAAGTTTTAGGTTTAGTTACCCTGTTTTTAGAGATAGGTAAGTTGAAAACTGAGTAAAATTTCATATAATTGATTTAGACACATCTTTTAATGCACTCTTAGGTAGGCCCTAGATCCATGAGTATAGGATGGTTCCATCTACCCTACACCAATGCATCAAGTACCAATGAGATGGCATTGAGTATAAAATTCAGGGTGATCTTCAACCATTCTCTATCTATGAGATCGGGATCTACGAAGATGATGCATATTATGCACCAAAAGGGTCCACCGCTTATTCTAAAGTATAGATTAATATTAAAGAGAAAAAAGCAAAAAATTCAAAGTTAAAAGTAATTCAAAAAGCAGAAAAACTTGAAACTCAAAAAAAGATAGGAATCAAGTAGCGAAGATGACATTGAGGGCATGGTTTTTAGGCCTCCAAATAGTCTACCTCAACGAGGTGGAAGAATGGCCCAAAGAGCACGTGGTCGAGGTCATACTTCAATTGAAAAAAGAAATCCCCCAATGTGCATCAAAATAGAATCAAGTTCTAATGAAGAATCAAGAAAGAGGGGTGCCAGAATTGCTTTTGACTATCAAGAAATAAATCCTCCTTCAAAATTTGATCTCACCTTAGAATCAGATAGTGACCAAGAGGGTGCCAATTCAAAATTTCAAAGTGATGAACCTGAATTGAGTCTATATGAAAGCTTAATAGGGCGGTTGAATCCTTCACTTTAACCCCACTGTCCACTGATAGGGTCTCAGGGTTAGTAATTAAGGACGCCCCTAACTTAGATCAAGAAATAAGGAAAGTATAGAAGTTCTTTCCTGGCTCCTCCTCTTTAAAGAATGAAGATGATGTAATCCTTGTTGAGGCAAACTTTAATGAATTAATAGAATTACCTTTTGGCTAATTTCCTTCTGGTGACAAAGCTCTTATCTCTAAAGGTTTTATTTCGAGTCAATGGACTAAGGGTCAAGTTAGATATCACGAAAATATTTGTAATTCAAAAAATAATGAAAATTGGAAAAGTGGTATCGGCTTTGGTACCGTGAGTTCATTTGATGATGAGATGAATATTATCTAATGATAATTAATCGTCTTGAATCTGAAAATGTCTGTACCAAAGTTGTTGATTCATTTGACAGACTTTATTCAGAGACTTTAGATGATTTTTATGACCTTCAAGTTTGGAATGCACCCTCTGAATTTGAAGAGGAAATTAAGTCGACAGTTGATGAACTTAAGGAAATCAACCTTGGAACAAAGGATAACCCTCGCCCTACTTTCATAAATTCTTTATTTAGTGAGTATGAGTCTAGAGATATGATTCAACTTCTATCTGAGTTTAAGGATTGCTTCGCTTAGATGTATGATGAAATGTCGGGTTTGCCCGCAGATGTAGCAGTTCATAAACTTGGAATTCGGTATGATGCCATTCCAGTTAAATAAGCCCCACGATGTATGCGTTTGTAAATTGAATAACATATCATTTATGAAGTGAAGAAACTGATCGAAGCTGGATTTATTTGAGAGGAACAATATCCTCTTGGATAGCCAGTGTCGTACTAGTTCGAAAGAAAAATGGTCAAATCCAAGTTTATGTTGACTATAGAGACCTGAATAAGGCATCCTTTACACATACCAGAACTTATGGTGGACATTGCCTCTTCACACATTGTTTTCTCCTTTATGGATGGCTCATCTGGTTATAATCAAATTAAGATGGCCCCAGAAGATGAGAGAAACACTGCATTCAGAAGTCCTATAGGGATCTTTTGTTATAAAGTGATGCCTTTTGACCTAAAAAATGCTAGTGCACCTTACCAGCAGGTTATGACTCAAATCTTTGACGACTTAATTCATAATCAGGTCGAATGATATATTGATGATTTAGTTTTCAAGAGAAAAGTCAAAGAGGCTCATATTTATGATTTAAGAAATGTCTTCGAGTAGTTGTGTCACTATGACCTTAAGATGAATCCAGTAAAATGCG
>NW_021319195.1:0-4309 GCF_001605985.2 Dendrobium catenatum
TTTTTTACTTGCTAAAACCCTTAAATTCTCATTTACGTAATTCTTCATCGGTGAGGCTTACGCCTCACACCGTCTCGAGGCTTACACCTCGCCTCAAGGACGAAAAACGCCTCGAGGCTTATTTACGCAATTTTAAACCTTGCTTTTCACTAGCATCATTAATCAAACAGGAAAAAGTCAAAATAGTCTCCTAACTATTGTATATGACCATTTTAATTCCATAGTATAACATTATCCAATTTAGTCTCTCAACTATACAAAATTGATCTCAAATGATCTCTTAGGGGTTATATTTGGATCAATTTTTTACGGTTGAATAAATTGAGATTAATTTTGTATCCCAATTCTTGTGGATTTCTACTCGAGGGATCAAGTTTGTATGGTCAGGAGAGTATATTAGAGAAATATTATATTTTGAAGCTAAATTAACTACATATGAACAGTTGTTTGTGCTTTTTCTCGTAATCAAACTATAACCACTATCACTTAACCCAACCTTTAATTGAATTGATTCGATATGATCTTTTATAGATTCGATGCCAAGTGAACTGTGATATTACATGTTGGATGCAATTGAGTTGCATGCATTTTTCCAAAAAATGCATGTATATATGATGATCTAAGTGTTGTATTTGCTCTACCTGTTTAAATCAAAACCTTAGATCTATTAAAAGCCACCCAAAATATCTTATGTTCTCTTCATTGTGGAAAAAACCTCACTCAGCCATCAATTGAGCGTGCACTCTCCATACCCTCTGGTACCACTCCTATCTAATCCTCCCATCATCACGCCTTCAGTCTTATCCATCATTTAATCACTATCATTGATGGAAACTTGGATCAATCATTTCCTTTGATGTAAAACCTAAGTGTGCGATCATCAAGACCATACTAATCTTATTGTACTTCAGATCATAGGCAAATCAACTAACTGAAAAGCTTTGAAGTGAATTGTCTTGTACTCAAAAGGACATGCTGTCAGTATATGCCTTCAAGTAAGGAAGTGTGAGTTATTTGCATAATCCGTCTCTCTACACTCTTAGCCTGCCATGAAAATTCCTTTTGGTTGTGACTCCGATCCCTCGATTTTTATTATGGCCTAATTCAATGACTATTGAAACTGTGGTGTTATTTGTTCATGTTTTGATTAGTTCAATCATCCAGTTTAATGTTTGTTTTATTAACATTGATACTATACATCGAATGAATTTTGATAATCACTGAAAATAAAAATAATTGTAAAAAATGGAGTATATGAAAAATTTGTGCTCTATTAATTTGAAAACTATGGCGTTCAATTCGAAGGAGAAATTGAATTTAGTAGATGTTTAACTGTTTAAGAAATGTCCAAGAAGGACCGGTTGTGGGTCCCAACCCTCTTAATGGTGATATTATGACTTTAATTGAGAAAGATTTGAGAGGAAAAATTCAAATTCTAGGGGCTGTTTAGTGAATTGATGTTTGCTTTTGCTTTAAGTAATATTTTATGTTCTACAGTTAGGATTATGATGTTTTTTTTGCAGAATTTGGTGTTCTTGTGGCTTTGCTTGGGCTCTAGTCTCCGGCTAGAGATTGAGAGAGCAGGATCAGGATCTTCATCTCCAATTAAATTTCCAACTGTATCTTGCTTTTTTATTTCCTCTATTAAATTGAATGTTTTCTCTGTTATTTCTCTGATTTTCTCTCAAAAATTGCTTGGACGCTTGTTGTTTTTGTTGATTTATGCAGTAAGGTTCGTTATTTTCTATGATTTCCTATCAAATTGATATCAAATCCGCTTTCCAGGGCTGTTTTGGGGGAGGGGACCGGGTGTGGGGCCAGCTCTCTTAATGGTGATATTATGGCTTTAATTGAAAAAGATTTGAGAGGAAAAATTCAAATTCTAGGGGCTGTTTAGGGAATTGATGTTTGCTTTTGCTTTTGCTTTAAGTAGTATTTTCTGTTATATGGTCAGTATTATCATGTATTTTGTAGAATTTGGTGTTCTTGTGGCTTTGCTTGGGCTCTAGTCTCCGGCTAGAGATTGGGAGAGCATGCGCAGGATCTTCCTCTCCAATTGGATTTCCAATTGTATCTTGTTGTTTTCTTTCCTCTACTATTAAATTGAATGTTTTCTCTCTGTTGTTTCTCTGATTATCTCTCAAAAATTGCTTGGACGCTTGCTGTTTTTGCTGATTTCTGCTGTAAGGTTCGCTATTTTCTATTATTTTCTATTAAATTGGTATCAGAACCGCTTTTCAGGGCTATTTTGGGGTGGTTTTGGCAGATTCATGCAGAAGTTTTCTTGTCCGAAGGTGTGGCTATTTTTGGGGAAGAAACCATGGATTTTGAGTCTCACAAATATCTGTGTATCAATGAAGGCTAAGAAGGTGGATGCATTGATGGAACACCTTGAGTGGGAGATGAACCAAATCAAAGCAACGGTGGAGGACAAAATTTTCTCCATGGAAGAGCAAGTCGCTGACTTATGAGACATGATGAAGACGATGTTAGATCTTCACAACCAAATGATGGTATCATAGGTGAGAGGGCCAGAAGGGAAAAATACTAATTTTGAAATTCAGAAGGACGAAAATGTTGTGATCGTAGAGGGACAAAAGAAGAAGACCCCATATGGAGCTTTTCCAGAGGGAGGATAGATATGGGGGGCAGGAGCAAAGGAGTGCTGATTGGTAACGAAGGGAGGGATATTATGGCTGTTGAGGTGCTGATTTTGAAAGAAGTAGAGTGGAATTTGAAGAAGGATTCTGGTATGAATGGGCGAGGGAGGATCGAGACACTTGGGAAGGACCACACACATGGGGAAGGGAAAATTATGGAGGAATCAGGGGAAATGGGGGGATCCTAATGTTCAGATATTGAAGATGCTGATTTTTGAAGCAGAGGATGCGCATGGGTGGATCTACAGGGTAGAAAGATATTTCACCGTCAACGGGTTGACGAAGGAGGAGAAATTGACAGCTACCGATCTCTGCTTGGAGGGAAAGACATTGGCGTGGTACCAATGGAGGGACATGAGGTAACCTATTCGGAGATAGAGGCAGTTCAAAGATTGCTTACTAGAACGTTTCCGAACCGGTAGGGCAAGGGACTTCTACGAGGCGCCTTGACGCAGGAGGGTTATGTAGTAGAGTATCACGATAGATTTGAGTACTTAGCTAGTCGGCTGTATCGACTTTCCAAGATTGTGTTGGAGGGGAATTTTATGAAGGGGCTCAAGCTCGAGATCCGAGCGACTATTACAGTGATGAGGCCGCGTGATTTAAGAGAGGCCATGAAATTGGTGCAGTTGGTGGAGGACCATAAGTATTTGGAGAGAGGAGTCAAGGGTAGCAGCTCAGGGGGGTCGTACAGAATGACTACCACTTTCTTAGCTTCCAAGGGACCAGTAGCAGGAAGCCTGCGGGAGAAGCCTAGGGGAGGGGTATTTGAGTGGATTTTCAAGAACCTGACGGAGGAGTTGAAGGGGAAGAGGGCAAAGAGTTTGTGCTTCAAGTGTGATTAGAAGTACACTCTGGGGCATAGATGTAAGGACCAAAATTTTCAGGTTCTCACTGTCTTTGATGACAAGGAAGCTGAGGAGGGAGGTGAGAGTGAGGTTGGGATAGAGGAGGAGGAGAAGCTATGTCTGGACATGGCAAAAGTCTCCTTGAACTCAGTGGTGGAGTTCACCCTGAATCATACCATGAAAGTGGGGGGCAATAACAAACATAGAGGTGGTGGTGCTGATCGATAGTGGGGTTACCCATAATTTTATCTCCAATCAAGTCGTGGACCACTTGAGGGTGAAATTGGTGGACACTGGGTTATAGGGGTGATGATGGGTATTGGGAAGGTAGAGATGGGTAGAGGAGTGTGTAGGGGAATAGTGCTGACTATTTAGGGGGGTTTAGGTGAGGGAGGATTTTCTCTTATTGGAGTTGGGGAGCACTGATGTCATCTTGGGGATCAAGGTTGTAGATCTTGGGAGATACCAAGGTCAATTGGGGAGCACTGAGGATGGAACTAGTGGTGGAGGGAAGAAGAATGGTGATTCAGGGAGATGTTGTGATGCCCCAGATATCAATAGTGAGAGGATTCGTCAACAGTCTTGATCAATCTCCATTCCTGCTTCCTTGCTCGGACCTGAAAATTTTAACCACATATAATGAGCTTACAAAGCCCAGCAGGTCACCAAAGCCTACAACTGAAATCAAAGCACGGCGATGCTATCAATATGCAGGTCAATCAAATCAAGTCAATCAATGGTCAATGAATCTATGCAATGCAGAAATCCGTCGTCAATGAAATCAAGTCTATACAGCGGAAA
>NW_021319195.1:5644-23037 GCF_001605985.2 Dendrobium catenatum
AATCTATCAAATCCGGGAAAATCAGAAATCATACGAAAATCGGGCAGAGTAACGGCAGTCTGTCAAATTTACACAAAAATTTTGCAAAAAGCACAAATTCCAAATTCTTCCAAATTACAGTAGAACATTCACGACATCAATACAAGACTATTATTCTATAGAATCCAAATCAAATCAAGTCCTGATATTTTTCTATTCAATTAAAATCGCGTAGAATCAATTCCGACCGGTAAAATCATCGCAGAAAATACTCAAATCGTGTACAATAGTCATATCTATAACATACCAAAAGTTGTGCGGTGAAAGTTGTGTCAAATCAAAATCATGTCCAAAATTCGACTACGAAAATACAAAACAATGCACAACTCGGTCAAAACTCAATATCTCTGAAAACAGAAATAGGATTCGGAGTCCTTACCACGAGATCTTCACTTTTCCCAACAGCGGCGTCGGACGAAAAGCACTCCGCCGCCTCCGAAATCCAAGATTTCCTCTTTTCCCTTCTCTTTCTCTCTCCTCAAATCAGATATTTTGTTTTAAAATGATTTTCTCTCTCCTCAAAACGAGCTGATTTCTTTATATCATAAAGCTGATCGGCCCGGCCGATCGCCAAATCGTCCTGGGACGATCAGACCAAAATCATCGGCCTGGACGGTTCCCAGAACTATTCTCAGGACGATATTTTGAATAGTACAGATCGGCCTGGACGATCTCAATATCATCCCGGACGATCCTGGGAGGAAAATCCAAGTCAGAGAGGAACAGTAAGGGAACGAGGTCTCACAGATGCAGGGCTCTCTAGTGCTGGGATATCTCTCAAATCCATGATCAGGACCATCCAGGAGGTGGGAAGAGGATTTTTGGTGGAACTATAAAGCTTGGAAGGGGTCAGAATCGGGGAAGGGGGAGACATCCCTCTTTCAGTATAGTCACTCATACAACATTTTAGTGAGATTTTTTATCCTCCTCAATGCTTACCACCACCCAGAGAGCAGGAGCATGCAATTAATTTGAAGGGGTGTCACCTATTAGTGTACGACCATACCACAACCCTCAAATTCAGAAGGATGAGATTGAGAAGTTGATACGGGAGATGTTAGAGGTGGGGATCATCAAGTTGAGTGTGAGCCCTTTCTCTGGCCTTGTCTTACTGGTCAAGAAGAAGGATGAGAGCTGAAGGTTTTGTGTGGATTATAGGGCCTTGAATAAGGAGCCTGTGTTGGATATGTTTGCCATTCCAATGATCGATGAGCTACTGAATGAGATGTATGGAGCAGTGGTCTACTCCAAGATGGACTTGAAGTCGGGTTACCATCAAATCAGGATGAGAGAGGAAGATATTCAAAAGACAACCTTCAGGACACATGACATTATTAGTTCCTGGTGATGTCCGTTTGGCCTTACTAACGCTTATGCTACTTTCTAGTCTCTTATGAACTGGATGTTCAAGCCACACCTCTGAAAGTTTGTATTAGTTTTCTTTAATGACATACTTTTGTATAACAAAACTAAGGGTCATTTGGAGCATTTGAGGGTGGTATTAGGAGTCCTACAGGAGCATTAGCTAAGGGTCAACCTGAAAAAGTGCAACTTCGCACAAATGAGTGTAGAATACTTGGGGCACGTAGTGTCTCAGGAGGAGGTGGCAGCCAATCAAACCAAAATTGAAGCAATGCAGAAGCGGCCTCTAGTTAGGAACTTGAGAGAGTTTAGGGGCTTTCTAGGTTTGACTGGTTATTACATAAGGTTCGTGAGGGGGTATAACAATATAGCCTGGCCCTTAACAGAGCAGTTAAAGAAGGATAATTGGCTTTTGAGAGATTGAAAAATGTTATGAACACAAAACCAATTTTGGCTCTACTAGATTTCAGTCAGACCTTTGTGGTGGAGACAGATGCATTAGGACATGGGTTGGGGGCAGTGCTCATGCAGAATCATAAACCCATAGCCTATTTCAGCCAAATGTTGACAACTAACTACAGCTAGGCTGAAGTCAGTATATGAGAGAGAATTGATGGCCATCGTGTCAGCCATTCACAAGTGGCATTCATACTTGTTGGGTCAGCACTTCATTATCAGGACATTCCAGAGAAGCTTGAAATACTTGCTGGAGTAGAGAATGGTGATTGAGGAACATCAGGGTGGCTGTCCAAATTGTTGGGATACGATTTTGAGATCTAGTACGGACCAGGATTGGAGAATAAGGCGATTGATGCCTTATCCAGGTGTGTGGGAGAGCTCTAGGAGATGGCCATTTCAGTACCCCTGATGGTAGATTGGGGGCTATAAAAGAAGAAAGTGTGCACGATGAGGAGCTGATGAAGATTAGAAGGGATTTATCAAGGTATTGAAAACCGGACTGGACAACGAACCGAAAGAAGGAGAGGTTCACGGTTCGACCGGTCGAACCGGGGTCGAACCGGATGATGTAATAAATAATAATATTATAAAATTTATAAAATGAATGAGTCATTTTCTTCTAATAACTTCACTCTGCATTCCATTTTTATATTAAACTAATCAAATAACATAATATTGCATCAATTAAATTTATAAAACATAAAAAATAACACACAATATAAATGTGGCATCAAATAAGTCAATAAAATAATAAAATATAAGCAACTATTTCATAAATAAGTAAATACCAAACAAGAAATTTTTGAGGAATGCATACCTTTTGTCGAGCTCTATTAAGTGTTGGGTGTTGAGGAATGCAGATCATCTTCAGTTTTCTTTCTCTAAAATGTATAAAAGAAATTTTTGAGATCATATAATTTCTATCTCCAATTAGTGAAGCTGAAATATATGAAAATGTGTACATAATATGAAATAAATAAGCAAAATATTATAGTAAAATTATAACACTTTATACTAACTAATAAAAAAAATAAAACACATTCATAACACATATATAGAGTTACTAATGTTTCTCTTTCTTAGTTCAATAATTTTAATAATTCTACAAAAGAAAAATCAGATATGTCCTAATTTTCTTCGTGAAAGATATCCTCATAAGTTGAGTTTTCATGTCCCACTTCACTGAAATCTGCAGCCACAAATGCACCTCTAAATCATTGAAGCCAATTATGTTATCTCCATCACCTTCATTCTCAAGTTCACATTCACCAACAAATTAAAAAAAAAAAAAGATTATAATATTCTAATTTGTTTAAATGATATGTTCATATTTCACTAGCTTACCGAGCGAGGGACAATGTGATATGTTCTATTCTAAATTTGATATTAGAGAACTTAGTAAATAAGCATATATGTTACAAAAATGTATAAGCACTGACAATGAAAAGATAAGTACTAGGTTGCATTTCCTTTGCCATCGTTAGAGTAATTGTAGTGTTACTTGGTTTTGCCAGAAACATTCCAAAATTCATCTACCATATATAATTTGTTTTAATGAAAGACTAGTGACGACATTCAACAAAAAATTAAATTCCAACAGGGATTTATAGGAATATAAGCATATATTTAAATACAAACAAAAAATCTTTAATTAATCTTTAAAGATATGCCAACAGGAATTCAAAACCTTGAATAAAACTACAATCTGGCACTGGTATGACAAGCACAAAAACATTCAACACTAATGTTTAAGAATGGCCAAAGTTAGTACAAGAAAACATCAATTTCTATGTCACAGTCCGAATTACACAAAAATTTAATGAAGATGCACAGCTTCAAATTTAGAATAGAAGCAAGGTTTTGTGTGACTTTTGACCTACAACAAAATAACACATCAATATTTTCAGCATGTTTACTAGAACGCTCTTCTTGTTTAGAAACTTAAGATAATATCATATTCATCCTGGCATCCTGCTATAAAAATAAAGGATTCCATTTTAAAGTAACTTGGATTTTATTGAGCAGCAATCCTCTTGAACTTTTTGATAAAGATCCTAAATACTGCAAATAAGAGCTTTTTGATGCTCACAAAAATTATGTATCTTGATCAAACAAGCACAAAAACATAAAAAACCTTGTGACATAAAATAAATGTGCATGGTTGAAAATTAAACATACTAAAATACAAAGTTAAATCTCACGGTAAATCGTGTGCCGGCGGCTCTGAGGTCGGAGGAGTGTGCCGACGACTAGGATGAACGGAGATGCTCGGAGGAGTCCTTCGGCGTCCGCTTGTGGATGGAGGAGTCGCGCACGGCTTGAGGCGTAGAACTATAGAAGACTCTAAATATTGAAATACGAGCAGCTTATGAATAGGGCAGCGAGAATAGCGATCAAAACTTCCCCACGCGCGCGTTCGATTGTGGATGGACGGCTGAGATTTGCAAATTTTAGAATCCGTCTGGTTTTTCAAAAGTCGCCTGGTTCGGCGGTTCCCCGGTTCAACCGGGTTTTGTACCGGTTTTAAAGAAAGTCGAATCCAGCATCAAACCGGATCGCTCGCCAGACCTGTTCGCCATCGAACCGGCCGGTCTGGTCCGGTCCAATTTTGAGAACCTTGGGATTTATTAAAGGATAGGAACAACCACCCGGGCTACTCCCTCGAGGAAAAGAGGCTAATGTACCAAGGGAGATTTTTGATGCCATGAACCTCTATTCATATTCCCCGCCTGTTGCAAAAGTTCCATGGGAGCGTGGTTGGAGGCCATTCGGGGGTACATAAGACATATAGAAGATTGAAAATTGAATTGTACTGGAAAGGGATGCGTAAGGATGTGGAGGAGATGGTGGTGAGGTGTGCCAGAGAAATAAGTATATGGCTATGGGTCCAGGAGGGTTACTTCAACCCTTAGTACTTTCAGATAGGGTATGGGAGGATGTGTCCATGGATTTTATAAATGGTCTACCACAATCCGAGGGCTTCACATTGATTATGGTGGTGGTTGGCAGGCTGAGTAAATATGCGCATTTCATTCTCTTACGACACCCCTACACTGCTGTTATAGTGGCTGCAACATTCATCAGAGAGGTGATTAGATTGCTTGTGATTTCAGAGTCAGTAGTCTCTGACTGAGATAAGGTGTTTCTCAGTCAATTTTGGAGGGAGTTGTTCAGGTTGCAAGGTACAGTTCTCAAGAGAAGCACCATCTACCACCCTCAGATGGACGGGTAGACGAATGTAGTCAACAGAACCTTGAAGACTTATGGTGTTTCGTGTCATAAACTCCTCATTTGTGGGCCAAGTGGTTAGCCTCGGGCGAATATTGGTACAACACATCGTACCACTCAGCTTCTCAGATGACCCCTTTCAAAGTGTTTTACGAAGGAGACCCCCACACTTGGTCCATTTTGCAATATTTTGAAGAAAGAGATATGGTGCTAGAGGAATTGAAGAAACGCCTGCTGAGGGCACAACATATCATGAAAAAGCAGACTGATGGACTCACAAATGACATTTAGTTCAGAACAATTATTACGTCCTCTGACCGGACGTATAGCTACGTTCAGCCGCCAATAACATGTCGCCACGTGCTCTTACTCTTTACTGCCCGGCCCGACGACATGACCCGGAGCGGAACTCGGGAATGCTATGTTCGCGATTTTCTCGGTATTTGCTAGGTATTGTTTTGCAAAAATGAGAAATATTGCTCTGTGAAGACCAATACCATGCAAATACCAAGTTGTACCGAGTTTTTTTACAACTCGGTACAACTCAGTATTTGCTCAAGATTTGCTCGGTATTGCTAGGGATTTGCTCGGTATTGCTAGAAAAAACTCGGTACAACTCAGTATTTGCTCAAGATTTGCTCGGTATTGCTAGGGATTTGCTCGGTATTGCTAGAAAAAACTAGGTACAACTCGGTATTTGCTCGGTATTGCTAGGTATTTGAAATATATCCAAAAGGTGATGGGATGTTGTTCAACTCATCAAGGATTTAAAAAAACGCACGTGCGAGAACCCAAAAAACAGCGGGTCGGGTCGGCGACTTTTCTTCATGCTACGTGGCGCTAAAACATTGGTGGCCGAACGTAGAGGAGCGTACGTTCACCGGATTGAATAAAAGTTCCCAAGTGAGGGACAATGTGTTTTTAAAACTACGGCCTTATAAACAAAGAACAATAGCTAGCAGGAGGAACGAGAAACTAGCTCCCAAGTATTTTGGCCCGTATGAGATAGTGGAAAAGATCGGAGCGGTGGCTTATCGCTTGAGGTTACCCCTAACTACTAGCATACATCCAATGTTTCATGTCCCCAGTTGAGGTTACCCCTAACTACTAGCATATAATTGAGGATCTCATATAAAATATCATACATTGGGGACATGTCAAAGTCTTAAACTTCAGATTGATATCATTCATTCTTTTTTACCATTGTTAAAATGTGCTATATAATGTTTCAATATTATTTGAGATGGCTTGATGATCAATCGAACATTTCAAGATTTTACTAATGAATGATTATATTTGTATTATAAGTTAATTATAAATTTATGATTTTAAAGTGTAAATGCTTTCAAATGGGTCAAGGTTCAATACATGAGATCATTATATTTAACACAAATGGATTATTTTGATTAGTGATACATAACATAAAAATAACACTTGGAAATGGTGGACAATTATCTAGAGCAGCAGGCTCTGTTGCGAAACTAATTGCAAAAGAGGATAAATGCATGAGCAAATTTTGATTTTTAAAGTAACTTATATATTGCATTTGATCATTCTCATTTTTTTACATAATTAATTAATAGTAAAATAATTATGAATCCACAGGTAATTTTTATATCAAAATTTACAACCAACGACAATGATCTTGAGGTTGAAGATTATAAATCAATAGATGCAAAAACAAAATAATGAGAATGGTTTGTCTAATCAATAATACATCCTTCATTTTGCAATTTAAGACACTTTAATACCAATAAAATTGCTATAATGTATTCTTACATCCTCATCATTATCATCATCATTATCCTAATTATAAGTTTTGGTTTTGTGAATCCTCTTCCTTTTATTCCCAATGAGTGCTATTTGAGTTTCCAACTCTAATTTACTCGAGCACTTTTGTCCAGCTTCTAGCCTTGTTTTGTCAATGAGGGTGTAATCTTCATTTAAAAAGGCTTAACACTTGCATGTTCATGTATGATCTTCATGCGCCAATAGAAGTTTTTCTCTGCTTGTCTATTACTTTGCAGAAACCATGTGTTGATGAAGCTAAGAATCCTTCTGGCCGAACACTATATTGTGAACTATCTTAGGCTATTTTTTCTACTAGAAAGCTGCTAAGAAGCAGAAAGAAAACCGCCCCAAACGAAACTTTAGTATTCAGCACAACATAAATTATTTGATTGCCTTGAACTTTGAAGTAGAATGTAAATTAAGTTATTGCTTTGAACTTGCGAGCTATTTTCTGCCTAATTACTCTCTTCTGAAGATTCAAATAAGATCACTTTGGATTCTCTTATTTTTGACCTGAATTACCGTTGAATGTCAATGATAGTAGGTAAAGGATGCAAGGCAACTTATTCCTGAGGCAGAAAACGAGGCTTCGGCGGCAGCCAATGAGCCTACTCTCAACTGTCCCGTCTGCATTTGCACATTGAATGAACCCTCATCAACAACTTGCGGGCATGTATTTTGCAGGGGCTGCATTGAGAATGCCATTAAGCAGCAGAAGAAGTGTCCCACCTGCAGGAAGAAGCTCACAAAGCGTAACGTCCACAGAATCTACATCCCATCTATTTGAATGCTTTTTTTTCCTTTTCTTTTCCCTATTTTACTTTTAACTCCCTTTTGCATATTCTATCTCACCTTCATAGTTTCTGAAATTGGTCATTGAGGCTGCGTTTGGTATAAATTTTTCGTTATCTTACATGCCATCATCTTATTTTTATTTGACTATATAATATTTTTTTTTCAAAAAATTCTATGAAGAGAATTACATTTTCTAATATTAGTTATAAAAAATTATTATATGTTTTTTTTTTCACTAAAAAAAATTATGATATTCAGCTCAGTTTTAAAAAATTAATATTCTTTCTGCCACCATAGATGTTGGATTGCAGTATCGTATCTAATTCAGTTATAATTTAGTGAAATTTTATTTGTATAACGTTCAAATTATATTCAAAATTTCTTGGAGCCTTACAGAATTCTTACTTATTTCTCCAATAAAATAAACAACAAATTTATTTGGCCAATTACGAATATTATGGGGAAGTTTGTCTTTATATATTCATATTAGCAAAATTTAGAGAAATATGCTCATTATTTATTTTATTGGGTAAATATGTTCAAAATTTTATTGTAGACTAAAATATTTATGCGCTTAACTAGTAACTACTATTTGAGTCCCTTTGTAACAAACATTAATTTGAAATAAATTTAAAAATATTGCAATAAAATTGGAGTTTATGTTCAATATTTATTTGAATCATATTCGAATCAATTGTGTTATTGTAAGATTCAAATATTATTAGAATATGGACCAAGTATAGTTAATTGAGATTCGAAAATGAATTGATACATGTTTAAATGTTGATTTGAATTATAATTGAAGACGGTTTGATTGTAGTTCCATCATCATTCAAACAAATATGGTTTGAATATTATTTGATTATAGTTCACGTATTATTCAATTTTGATTCGTGCTTCGAATATTGTTTGATCATGATTCAAAAATAATTTAAATATGAATTATAACACTTACATATTACAAGGTTCATACGATATAATGACTACTGTCACATGGTTATAAGGGATAATTATAATAACCATTGATATGTCACCAAAAATTGCCGTCATATTGCACAAACCTCAAAGCATATTCAAGTTCGAAATTTTCAAAATTAAAATTGGGGTCATTCAAACTCCAATTTCAACATACTTATAGTCAAATTGAATGTTTTAAAGAGACAAATCCAATGACACCAAAATCGGTTCAATTCGAGCCCAAAAGAGTCCAAATCGGGGGTCCGAAGTACATTTGAAAGTTTCAAATCATAAATTGGATGATCAAATGATATATAAATATAGCATGCTTACAGTTGAATCGAGTAGCTTGACGAAAGAAATCCAACGAGCCTAAGAACGCTTGATTCCAACAGCATTATGACACCTAAATGCATGATGAACACTATATTCGAGAGAATCAATATGAACCGTCCGATTGAACATTTTGATTTTGTCTTTGATATTCTTCATATTTACGGAATATGTCACTCTAAAAAATTTTTAAATAGATCATCACTTTTTACATGAAGGAAGATTGAGGGCTAGGGGGTTAAGACCTTTTGCTGGAAATTGAAGAGAGCTTTAAAGCTTCAAGGATCTAGAGCTACATCCAAGCACTATCGCTGCCTAGCTTTTGTCGACTGTCGTTGGACCACCGCTCCACCTCTGATCGCTGTGATACCACCACCCGATCTCCGATCGCCGTCGGACTTCCGCTCGACCATCTTCGGACCACTGAGCGATCGCTACCAGCATTGGCGGATTTAAGGGGGAGCCTAGGGGGGCACGTGCCCCCCCTAAAAAAAATTTTTCTTGTATGGGGAACTGCTTGCTGTCACTCTCTTTTCCCATTTCTCATCTACCTATCTTTTCTCTCTCCCTCTCTCTTACCTTTTCTTTGCATTTTCTGTTTTTAACTTTTTATAGCCAGCACTAGTCCTAGCTCTCTCTCTCTTCTCTCTCTCTCTTCTCTCTCTCCCATGAGGGGTGAAATCCTAACATCAATTTCAAGCTAAAATGAAAAAGAAATTGATGATATTTTTAAAGTCAAAATTTTATGCCCCCGACGAAAAAAATTCCTGGCTCCGCCACAGGCTACCATACTTCTTATCAGGTGTTTTGGGTTTATGATTTGAAGTATGAATACTTTATTCAAGTCTAAGTCACCAAGTGAATAACATCAACAAGCTTTACAACAGATTGATGGATAGAAACCATTGCCATGAAATTTTACTCAAGCTCGAGCACACATAATTTGCAACTACTTGGAAGAATGTTCAAAGAGCTTAAAAAGGTGGTGTAACAATTCAAGGAGGATTCTGATTTATTTGTTAAAAAATAAGAGTATTTTGGTTCAAAGAGAATTTTTGATTACATATAAAAAATAAACAACAAGTATATTTCTTTAATAATTATTATTAATATATTACATGCCATTTAAAATAATTTTTTTAATACAAGGCTTATAAAGTCGAAATTTCCCTTATAATAAAATTAATAAATTTATGACACATTTCTTTTCATCGGATTTTTTAATATTAAATGGCGCATTTAAATGTAGTGTATTTAAATCAAGAATTTGCTGAGGAGCAGATTCGCGCCGTCGTGCCAAGAACTTTGGAATCGCGGAGAAGCCAGGGCCAGATAAATCCTATCTACGTTCTATCTTCATTAACAGGTAGCCTTCATCCTAGCTCTTGCCGTAACCATGGCGGTGGCAGTGCTCAACACGGCCGCTGCTTTCTTCCCGCCCCGGGGTCCTCCGTGTCCCAGGATCCGGCGGGAATGCTTCGGATTCAGATGCAGGTCGAGTCATAGTGACGAGGAGGTAGGATCTTTCTTTTTGTTTCATATGCTCGTGGATTGAGGGCTCATTCCGCGGGAGGTTGAAATTGTTTCATTAATGACCACATGGGAAAGTTTTTGCAGGAGTATTTGGTAGATGCGCCAGTGTCGATTGGAGATGGATTCTCTTTCAGTGGAGGTAGGAATTTTATCCACTTTTAATGTTTCTTCGTTTGGAATGTTTTCTTTTTTTTAGGTGCTTGAGAAATTATTGTGGAACAGGCAAGTACGCGGAAGGGCCGAGTCGATTTGATGAGTGGTTTGCTCAGGGGAAGATGGTACACTTTTTCACACTTTTTTTTTTGAGGAAATTGAGCGCTCAGACGAGCTGCATGTGCACAGAAGCCGAGCCCGAGGACTGGGCTACATTCGTGCACATTTTTCATTTTACATTAAGTCTCATTTCTCCCTCATTTTATTTACACCCAAATATTTTTTCCTACTCAATACCCTTTGTAGTTCTTCCTCAGTACTTTGTAGTTACACAAAGTCCACTTTTGCTACTCAATGAATCTTTTAATGTTTCCCACTTTACTGTCTTGCCGTAATTCTTTACTCACTCTCTTCTTAGTTGTTTAGGCCTTGAGCAATCTTATGGATATGACTTTATGAGCCATACCAAGCTTCTAAATTTTAACATGTGAGCCCAGATCATGGGTATTGGGACGAAAGGCATCATATTAGATAACTATGAAATTTAAGCTTCATCTAACAATCAACATCCCTTCAGATGCATTTGTTACCTGCGTATGCAATAGCGAATCATATGCACTAGATGAATGCACATTTCGAGTAGATGATATAGAACTTGACGGAAAGACTTCGATGTTCGCCACATCTCCTTGAGGCTAGATGTGTCCTTTACCTTCCCATAACATGCTCGGCTCATCGTCCTCTTTGACAGTCACTGGCTTCACAATTCATTGTGATCCTAAGCCAAAATGCCACTTCCATGGCCTATTGGGCAACTTGCTCCTTTAAAAAGACATATGAGGTTGCATGTTCCGCTTAATTGATATAAGTAGAAGCTTTTGCAGCATTCAACTTTGAGATCATGCAACATGATTTGGCCTAAGAGCTTGAAGTATAGAGCTGGGAACATATGATTGGACATAATTTTGAAGCTTAACATAACTTCTAATCAAATATAACAAATTAAATCTAACTTTTTTCCTTTTCATTAGACTTCCATGCATAAAAGAGCCATTAAACAAAAAAATTTCATTCATTGTAAAGTTGTTCAAATATATCTTGAAATAATATATATGATATATAATAAACATTTAAAGGAAAATAATATGAACAATTCTATACAACTGACAAAATCATCTTTAGTACCAACATCAGCTACTTTTGGCATTTTATAAGCAAAACTCTTTATTTCGTCTATGTACACCAGTGAGGATTTTTCTGAAAAATATTTCTTAGCTAATGAGGGTGAGTTATAAATATATAACTCATTGAGTATATCATAGTTCTAAACCAAATTAACGTAAAAGGGAAAAAGAAATAGTATGGATGCCAATCATCATATTTTACCCGTAAAAAAACAAAACTTGACTTGTTATTGCAATAATAAAAATGAAAAAAAATATTGCTTAATAGAGTTATATAAAGTAATGGAATTATAACATTCAACTTGGTATTAAGAGTTTGAATATATACTTAAATAGTTTAAAAAATAATGATTTAAAATAAAACAGTTATTACAAGCTTAATAACAAACTTATAGTAGAGTGGTGTCATAACAATGTAGGATTTTGTAGATAACTAAGTAGGTTATCGAATTCAAAGCATAATATGCTGAACAAAATGTAAATAAACAAACATGCAGAGCACAAAGTAACAGACTCCAACCTTTATGTCTCCCATTTAGAACTCTAAAACCTTTATGCCTCCCATTTAGAACTCCTTACCTTCAAGCCTTTTAGTGCTCTCTGTACTTTTAAAAATTTTACAACAGAACTCTATGGATATGTGTTTAACAGACTCCCCTCAAACTCCTCAGATGTAGACAAAATATCATCTAGAGATGCACAATATTTGAATCATGCCACATAACATTACAATTAACTAGTTAAACATAAATTAGGCTATTTATATAATTTCAGAGATTTTCCCTCCTAGTGGCATTTTCACAATCAACCCAGTGCAATGTAGTAAAATTTCACTTAGAATTCCAACAAATTATCAGAGATTGTGCAGAACTGCATTTTAAAAATTTAATTGTTGACAGTGTTTTTTTTTTATGCCTGAATATTTTTCTATAATTTTGGAAAAACAACATTTCAAAAATATTCGGTGAAAATTTTATATAAAAATACCTAAATGTTCAGAATTACGTTCTCTGTAGCATATTAGAAGTTATGCAGTAAAAATTTTCATGTTTGAAAGTTATCTCAGTTCAAACAACACAAGTTTATATTTTTAATCTGGAAAATTATAAAACCAACGAATTAAAAACTAAGATTTGCAAAATGCAACATATCTCGAGCTAGACAATTTTTAGAACTGGGGCGTCGACTAAAAAATAACTCTAAGTGCCTCAAAAGGGACTTTCTCTCTCTATAGCCGACAACTCTAATGAAAATAAATAGAATGAAAGAGTGGATATGGATTTTTAAATATTAAAATCTAGCCTAGAGCCGTGGCGCCTCGCGGTGCTTGCCACGTCCCTCAGAGAGCGCACAATCTCGTCGTGCTGAATTATTTTACAAAAAACCTGAGAGCACTGGCACTGAAGTGCCGCCAACCCAAACGTCGTGGCCCTCTACGGGAGAAATTGATACATGATCAAACATGCAAATAGATCGCCATGATCATTTCAAATCACATGCAAACTTTCACATACACCCAAGACATTCACAAACATATACAGAAAAGTTTAAATGCAAAAATTTAACTTATTACTTTTAATTTGGTCGTGTCAGAATGGGTTGAATGGTTCATTGACTTTACAATTTTCATAACTCTCCAACAACAACATCAAGCCTTTATCTGTCACGACCCGGCCCGGCTAGCCCCTTTAAAAAGCGTGCTAAGCCTAAAATAAGATTTTCGGGTTTTACATTATCCCACTATGTGGGGTACGCTAGATGAATCCTTTTTGTCCATTGTGCCCTGTTAAAAGTTAAATTCTCATTTAAATCTAATAAAGAAAGGCCATTTCTAACATTTTCTAACCAAGTCTTTTTAGGCCTACCTCTATCTTTCTTAATATAAGTCAAATCTAACACATCTACTTTCCTAACCGGGCCATCTGAAGGCCGCCGTTTTATATGACCAAACCATCTAAGACAACTCTCTCTAATCTTATCTTCCATTGGAGCAACTCCAACTGTTTCACGTATATGCTCATTTTGTATCATATCTCTAAGAGTAAAGCCACTCATCCACCTGAGCTTTCTTATCTCTTCAACACTTAATATTATTCTTCTTTTTTAATGGCCAACATTCTACATCATAAAGCATTGCAGGTCTAACCACCATCTTATAGAATTTTCCTTTAAGTTTGAAGGGGACTTTTCTACCACACAACAAGCCCGATGCATTCCTCTAGTTCAACCATCCAACTTGAATTCTACTAATAATATCCCCATCTATTTCACCATCACTATGAACAATAGACCCTAGATATATAAATCGTGTATTCTTATTAATGACTTATCACCCAAATTCACAATCCTCTCACTATAACTATATTAATAAAATTATACTTCATATATTTAGTTTTAGATCTACTCAAACGAAAGCCTCCCACTAGAAAATTAACTCTAAGGTTGACCTCTATAATTCAAGTTTACCTTCAACTCCCTCTCTAGTCTTATCAACAAAAAGAATATCATCAGCAAAAGCATACACCAGGGTAAAACCTCTTGCAAATGTCTAGTGAGAACATTCATGACTAAAGTAAAAAAGATATGGGCTTAAGGCTGATCCTTGATGTAATCCAACTGAAATAGGAAAATACTTGCTCAGATCACCTTGTGTCTGAACACAAGTAATAGCTCCTACATATATATCCTTAATGACTTGAATATAAGCATTATTAACCCCTTTCTTTTCTATAACTCTTCATAGCACTTCTCTTGGAACTTTATCATATGTTCTCTAAATCAATAAATATCATATGTAGATCCTCCTTATTCTCTCTATACTTCTCCTTCAAACCTCTCAAATAGATTTATAGCTTCTATAGTAGACCTACCCGACATGAATCCAATTTGATTTTGAGAAACGTTAGTATCACGCAACAACCTATGCTCCATAACTCTCTCCCATAGTTTTAAAGTATGACACATTAACTTAATTCCACTATAATTCGCACAATCTTGTGCATCACCTTTATTCTTAAAAATAGGAATCAACACACTCATTCTCCACTCATTTGGCATCTTTTTATGTTCAAAATAATATTAAAAAGTTTAGTAAGCCAAAATTCCTTCATCTCCTAAGCATTTTCACACTTCTATTGGAATATCATCAGGTCCAACAACTTTTCCACATTTCATTTTCTTTAAAGCCTTTCTAACTTCGGTTTTATTAATATGTCCATAAAAATAAAAAAAAATTATTTTTATTTAGGGTGCTAAGGTCATTAAAGTCAATTGCCTTCTCATAATCTTCATTGAAGAGTTTATAAAAATATCTCATCCACCTTAGTTAAACATATTCTTCTAATAAAAGCATTTTTTGATCTTTATCCTTAATACACTTCACTTGAACTAAATCCTTACTATTCTTATCTCTTTGTTTGACTAACTTATACATATATCTTTCGTCATCTTTAGTATCTAATATATTATGGAAATCATTAAAAGCTAAAATCTTTGCATAGTATATTGCTTTCTTACACTCCTTACGGGACTCTTTATATCTTTCCCAATTATCAGAATTTTTATATCTAAACTAATTTTTATAACAAATCTTGTTAGTTTTTATATTTTCTTGAACATTTTGATTCCATCACTAACTATTTTTACTATTATGAGCTTTTCCCTTTGATAATCCAAACACTTTTTTGCAATGTTCTTAATATCACTAGCTATTTTTTCTCAAATTACATTAGCTTCCTCATGCACATACAAAATCTTAAGATCTAGTATCTTACTCTCAAAAATATTTTTTAAAGGCCCTCATCTAATCCTAGAATAACTTTTTTACTTTATTTATTATTTTATGCCAACTTATTTTAAAGTCCAAAACTAATAAACGATGTTGGGTATATGAACCTTTACCTGAAATAACTTTACAATCTTTGCAATATAAATGATCTATAATTCTTATAAGAAAATAATTAATCTGAGTTTTATTATAACCATTCTTATAAGTGATGAGATATTATTCTCTTTTTTAAATAAATTATTAGCAATTATAAAATCATAAGCTAAAGAAAAATCTAATATGGTCTTGCCACCTTCATTAGTCACTTCATACCCATAGCCATCATGAATGCTTTTAAATTTCATCAACCTTTTTGCTAACATGTCCATTTAAATATCCTCTAATAATTTTTTTCTTTAAGATGTATCTTTTGTATTAATTCTTTTAAGTCATTCCAAAATTTAAATTTTGAACTCATATATAAACCTATTTGAGGAGCATAAGCGCTTATAATATTAATAATCTTTGTATCAACAATAGTCTTTAAAGCGATTGTTCTATCTTCAATTCTATTAATTTTTACTACATTATCCTTTAAATTCTTATCTATAATCACACTTACACCATTTCTAGTATGACTCTTACCAGAATACCAAAGTTTCACAACTCTCCCATCCTAAAAAAAATATCATCCTTGATATTTTAAAACTCAGATAAGTAAAATAGATTCCGATATAATTATCTCATCTCAGGTTTCTTTCCTCAAGTAGCTTCTCTTTTAATTTAGTTTTTCCACAGTATCTATGAATTTCTAACATCATAAGCTAGAATCTTTTTTGGTTATTCCTTGTAACTCAGATTTGGACATATTTCGACCTCATATGCGGATAAGCTTTTTTCAAAATCAGATATCCACTTCCTCATATAAGACATATGAAATATATTGTGTATGTCAGATATGTGGTCAGACAACAATAATCTATAAGCGAAACTACTAATTTTTTCAATAACATCAAAAGGTCCAATGTATATAGGACTTAACTTATTGGTTCTTCCAAATCTACTGACACTCTTCGTGGGCTAACGTTAACATACAAAATCACCTACCAGAAACTCCATAGAACGGTGTTTTGAATCATAATACGTTTTATGCCTTTCTTGCACCGTTGTCAATCTATCTTAGATCAGACAGATCTTTGCTATAGCATCATCCACCAAAGCTGGCTCTAGCAGTTGTCTTTCTCCCACCTCGGTCAAAAATAAGGGTGTCTTGCACTTCCTCCCATACAGAGCTTCATAAAGGCCCATATTTATGCTTGATTGGAAGTTGTTGTTATAAGCAATCTCGATCAGAGTAATTTCCCAGCTTTCGCCAAAATCCATAACACACAATCTCATAAGATCCTCCAATATTTGAATAGTGCTTTTAGACTGTCTGCCGATCTGTGGATGTGGGCTCCGAAAATTCGGCCCCGGCCTCCACTCGCTCTTTCTTATTCGGCGAGGGAGTTTTAACGAACTAAGTTCCGAGGTAAATTTTGGAAGGCAGATGGGTTTGTAGATAAGACACTACCCAGAGATTTCGCCCTCATTTTGTGAGGACTTTATGATCTGAGTTCTGGTTTCCTATAAGCGCAAGCCCCTATAGTTAATTACCCCTCCCGATCACGAGAGAGAACTTTCGATTAAGGCTAGTCATCAATCAGATACGTATAGAATACGTGCATCTGGCATATAGTAGCAGCATGGGTTTAGGATATTGGTAGAAATTGGATTTGGAAATTAGGTTTTGA
>NW_021319195.1:23120-46195 GCF_001605985.2 Dendrobium catenatum
GCAGTTTTGTGAGGGATTAAGGGAGTTAATGGGAAGTAATTATTGTAATTGGAGGGAGAGAGGGGCCATTAAGGGGGCCGGCCACATGACTAGGAGAGAGGGGCTTGGGTTTTAATGCAATGGGGACCACAAACTTAATCACATATTTCACAAAATCTGAAATAAAATCTCAGATTTCTCAATGAGAAATAACTTCCTAATATGAGGGCAATCAATGGGGTCAATTTGAATTTCAAATTTGAAATTGAAATTCAATTAAATTGATTGCCTAAAATTAAGGAGCTAAATTAGGAAACAAGTAATGGCTCATAAAACATTCAAATTTCAAATTCGAAATTCAAAAGAGTGGGGAGGAGGTGGCAGCCGGAAGGGGAAAGGGAGCCGGCGGGCTGGGGAAGGGCTGGCCGCTGGCTGCTGGCCGGCGGTTGGGGCTGCAGGCCGGCGGCCTGGGCAATCCAGGTAGGGGGCGGCGGCAAGAGCAAGGGAGGAGAGAGTGTGGGGGAAATTCTCGGGATCCAAAGCATGAAAATCCAATCTCCCACTAGTAGCTTCAATCCAAATCTCCACAACACGAAGTGATCAAGAGAACTAAAGAAAAATGAAAGACAAGAAAAACCTAGAACTCACAAAGAGATATAGTTTCTCATACGAACTCACTAAGAGATCGAGGAGGGTGAACTCACAAAGAGAACATAAGTGACAAATTTTCATTCATCAAAACTACTATTACATGAGAAAAGGGCCATATATATAGGCCACCAAATGACAAAGAAAACAAAAGACTAAAATGCCCCTTGGGCTACAATAGCGACTAATACCCATAAGGGCAAAAACGGAAACACATAAAAATCAAATAAACTTCTACATAAAATGACTCAAAATAAAACTCATGATCGTGGCCGTCGATCTCCGGCGTCTCCTGATGGTACATGTGTCGAAATCTCTGATGATGTCCTCATCAACTTTATTGATAGCAGCTGTGAAGTTAATGTTTTATAATATTCTTTGGTGTTTCTTAGTACATATTTGTTAATGCCTTGGATATTCTTTATGCTCATCACATGAAAATATGTTAAGATTTCAATTTCTTATGAAGCATTGGTTCAACGGTAATTTATTTCAATATTGTAGGTAGACGCTCATCCTGCATATTGCAGCAAAGGGAAAGCAAAAGACCCAATATTTGGTCTTACAATGGGCCGCGGTTCACAAACCACTGATGATGTTTTCAGGTGAATCCCGTGCTCCGTGGTTATGTGGCTAACAACTTACTTGGAATTGTATTCAAGAAACCTACATGCATGGAATTCTGGTATTTTTAAGAAAGGCATCTATTGTGTTTTAATTTGTGGAAACTTGTAAGCTACAACATTTTGTTTTACTTTTCTGTATACTATCAGATGGTTTTGTGTTGAAGCTGGAGACTCTTCTAACCCTTCGATCATTTTGATTCATGGTTTCCCATCTCAGGTATGGAGCTTTAGGAATTCGTAATAATTCGCTTCCATGATTAAATTCTTATGCTTATGCATGAAATTCGGTCCATGTACGTGATTCTGCCTATATTAATGATTTTCAAATTGTGTTGAAAATCTGAGGTGCTATGTTACGCCGGCCCAGGAGGGGCCAGGTGGACCGGTCCAACCCGGACCGGTCCACACCTACAGGAGGCGGAACCGAGCAAGGCGGGCGGAACCGAGCGGAACGAGCGAATCCGACGGGGGCCAAGGAAGAGTTTTGGGAGGGAAATTTTGAATGCGAGGGGCTGTTTAGACATTTTGTAAAACTCCTTTATAGTTAATTAGGAGGTTAGGAGGAAAGGGGGGATTATCTTGAATTTGAATTGTTTTGAGATATGGGGTTTGGTGTTCTTGGGCTCTTGGCTTTGTCAGAGATCTTTGGAGAGTTTTTTCCTTCCTCTCGAATTGAAGGAAAGTTGTATCTTGCAAGTGCTTTGCATCGTCTAGTGGAATAAAAGTGTTTGCTTTGTTTTCCTACGATTTCTCCTACGTTTCCTCTCAGTTTTTCTCGTATTTTTGCTGTTTTTCTGCTGTGGACAGCAGTTTCCATCGGATCTACTTCAGTTTTGGTGAGAAAGACTTGGGAATCCAAGTGTTTCCTATCATGCTACTAGACAAATTGTAAGTGAGAAATATCAGCCCTCTTGTGGTTTTAATAGGTAATTCTTTAGTATTCTACATCATCATGTCTTGTGGGCCTTCATTGGATGTTGTGTTCTGGTTTTTTTTACAATATACAATTAGCAATATGATAAATTTATAACTCTATTAATTAAATTAGAGTCAACCTTGAGACAATTGTGGTGAAAATTTTGAGTCAGGCTTTTCGCATGTTAGAGCTCTGGAGAGAAGGATACGAATCTGAACTGGGGAATGTTATAAACTATTTTATGTTAGTAGGTTAACAATGAAGATGGAGCCAATGGTATTATATAGGTGGAAAGATAAACTTTTGAGGCGAATATTATCACTGATAGGGTGATTGATTATATGTTAATTTATCAGTGAAGTTACAAACATAGTAATTTCCTTTTCTTAAGAAGCGAAAGAATAAATTTTATTGCAGCATATAATAAGTTTTATGAAGAGGCTAATATAAAAAGTATGGTCATAACATTTTGATGATTAGGAGTTTGGGAACTAAAGTAAGAAAGTGATTTTGACCAAGTTACATGTTTAAGGTATGAAGATATCATCCAAATTTGGAACATCAAGATAGAGAGAGGGGGACATTGACCAATGCAACTAATTCAAAGAAAGGTGAGGAGGGGGCAGTAAGATGGATATGGCTCTTCTTTGAAAAGAGGGGAGTTTGATTCCATTTACTATATTTCTTCTTTAGCTTGTTCTGAGACCTCCGACTGGAGTCATACTTTCCTTGTCAGTTTCCATCCTATTTATGGTCCTTTCCTTGCAATGACCTTGTAGAGAAGAGCTCTCGCTAGTGGTTTTTTGAGAACCTTAGTTTACATGCGTTACCTTGATAGAGAAGTTAACCTTCCTTTTTGTTGTAGATATGGATAACAAATCTTATTGTAGATTTTTTGTGTTATGTTATCACAACAATCAATTCTCGGATGTGATTGGTAATGCCGGGATGCCCCTTTCATCGTTGGAGATATCTGTTGGTGCATGTATGGCATGTGTTCTATTTGAGTGTTGGAGATGGTTTTAATTGTCCAGTGGGAGCCCCAACAATTCACTAATCCTTGCAGTATATAGTTTTCAATGCTTATCTTATCTATCCTAATTTTTATTGGGAATACTTATTTATAGTAGTTCTAACACAAGTTTTTCAATGTTTGATTTGGTTCCTTGGTTGGATTTGCCCTTACCAATTTTTTTGTAACATATGGAGGAGTTTCTTCCTATGTTACTTGAAGAGGGACTTTTTGCATGACGAAATTCCTCCAAAGGTTGAAGGTAGACGCTTTCTCTTTCGGTATTACAGGTAATTTGGGAGCTGTTCAGCTGCTTGATCCATAATGACGGACATTGGTTAATGCATTTTTTATTTCTAATAAAGTTGTTAATTGTTATGCCTTTATTTCTTTGCTACTTCACATACAGAACACCATCTTGATAATTGTCCCTGTTGACCCCTACATCAAAATATGCGCAAAAGAGGCAAAATCGTCGACTTATGTAACACGCACATCGGTGCGGCGCATCACTTGATGGGCTAAATGATCTCCGATTATCAAACGGATGACGCCGTTGCAATTAGGACGTCGAATTTGCCTAAGAGGGAATCCCTCGTAGTCAAATAAGACAAGATCGGTCGAAAGGGACAATCGATACCCCAAATTGATGCGTGACATTGTCCAAACAACGTCCCATCGCAAAACGGACTGCATAGTTGCTTTTGGAACGTCAACAATACTCAAAATCAGCTATAACCTTGCACAACAGAATTCGTCTGGCGAAATCTGCATGAATCATGAGGCAAGGACGCGTAAATTGAGAAAATGCATGTGAATCAAGGTGATTTCGAGCAATTAATTTACTCTTTTCTTTCATTTCAGAATTTAGTAATAATAGTAATAATAACTTATTATTATTAAATTTAATTAATTAATAAGAATCAAATCAAAATCAACTTAAATACGCGTACTATATCATGATACAGCGTACCTGTTTGACAAATTTAGACCTAAACCCATTTCTGTCATTTTAGAATTTAGAACTAAACCCATGATGCTACTATACGCCAGATACCGTGTATCTGTTTGACCACTAGCCTTAATCAAAAGTTCTCTCTTGCTATCGTGAGGGGTAATTAACTATAGGGGCTTGCGCCTACAAGAAACTTGGACTCAGATCATAAAGTCCTCTCAAAATGAGGGCGAAATCTCTGGATAGTGACTTATCTACAAACTCAATATGCCTTCTGAAAATTTGCTCTGGAACCTACCCATTGAAATTCTCCTTGACGACTCGAAGAAAAAAAAAAGGTGGTCCATAGAGATGCAGGGATGTGAATTTTCAGAGCCCACAGTGCCTATGCCCTTTTTCCAGCCTATTTTTTTACTATTATTGAAATTCATCACTTCAAGCCTAATCGGCTCGGGAGACAAATGGGTTTGTCTAAAGCCATCCTTCATCGAAGTCAAAACATCATGGATTGAGTGTTTTGTCTTTTTTTGTTTGTGTTATCTGTTCACTTTCCTCTCTTCTTTTTTTCCTTTATTTGCTTTATATTTTTCTTTTTGTCGGCATGACTTTTCCTTTGTCTTTGTCTTTCATTTTAGGATCAAACTTTAACTTGTTTGCACAAAATATCTAATTCTGGAGCTGTCTTACTAGCCTAGGATCAGGTGATTTTTACTAGAGAATTCCTTTGGTTGGAACTTTTGAGGCGATGCTCCTTAGTTGATGAAGCGCTTGGCAATTGATTATCATGGTCATGGGAGCTCTTGTTTTGCTTAATTCAGCGTTGACTTCATGTGTAGGCTAGTTTTGATGCTCATCTGGCTTCTTTATATATATTTTTATTCTTATAATCTTGCAACAAAAAAAAAAATAGAGGTTGTCTAATAAAATTGCTGCATTGAATGTTTCTTTATAATAATAATATATCTTTTTCTGCCTTTTCTATATATAAAAGAAGGGACATTAATGGTGATATAACTTATAACTTAAGTTGAATTGTTAGAATGGAAAAGTTCTTCAATAACACTGTCTAATAAATGAATGTCATGGCAATCAAAAGGTAAATTGCATTATATGATATTGGTAACAAATTGCAAGAAAGATGACAATCTTAAAATATATGTGATAAAAGCAAGAAGGATAGGGTGAAAGATTGTATTAGAGATGATGGAGTAACACCTATTTTAGTTTTGGAATAGACTTAATGGTTTGGTTATGTACAAAAAGAGTAGAAGATAAACCAGAAAGGTAAAATAGAATTAATGAAAGGCACATAAAGCAAAGGAACTGATGAAAGTTTGTATGAATTAAAGTTATTAATAATAACATATAAAATAAAATTAACACCACATGCTGCACTTAATATACATTAATGAAGAAAGATTTATAAAACTGACCACAAAAAGTTTGATTAAGGTTAATGGTGATGATGTGTATGATGATAACAAAATCAGCCTTATTTTCAAGAGAAGATCTCATTGTGAAGCCAAAAACATTTATGGTTCATCGAGATCTTAGCCTTCCTGTTAAACAGTTTTTTGAAATTTCATCCATCCATAAAGGCATATACAATTTCATACTTAGCATTGCATGCATCTCAATTTTGTTAAGTATGCTGTATGCATATAACCCTATTTGGTTCTTTTTGCTCATCATCTACTTGTTTAGTAATTTCACATGCGCAATGCATTAAATAATACATAAATTGAGAAGAAAGATTCAGAAAGTTGACCCAAACATTTAGCATAAGACTAATATGATCATTATTTATATGTAGCTTATGCAGCTGTTCTTAAAGGAGCTTCAGTTGTCCCTTTTAAGTTGATTCACTCATCTCAGATGATGGAATCAAGAAATTATTTTTGCTGAGGGTTTTTTAATTTCTTGCTAACAGGCATATTCATTTCGCAAAGTTCTTCCTGTTCTCTCTGAAGAATATCACGCCATTGCTTTTGATTGGCTCGGTACAGCTGCCAACACATTTAATTTATTAGGAAATTGTGCCTTATGTTTTTATTGATGGAAATTCAAATTATAAAATGGTAAATGCTTTAATCATTCGATGTTTTATGTATGATTATTTTGGAATTTATTAGTTAAGATATTGCTATGTGCATTAATGCATTTTTCTCACCTTAGGAAGTTGGCTTCCTTTTGTACTGTTATGGGAAATGGCATTATTATCATTTAAATATCTTGAACTTTTCGGAAACACTAATACTAATGTTGTTGTTTCAAATGCATAATTGAGATATATATAAGCCTCTGTTGAACCCCAGAGAAGTAAAGTATTTAATAGTTGTGATGCCACCTTAAATTACTATATATACTCATTAAATGGATATAAGGGAAGATAGACTTATGTTATTTTACCTGTTGGCATCAGCTTGGAACTTCTTTTATCTAAGCAATATGGAACTGTTCAATTTCTGCATAATGAATGTTAATATTACCTACTTATGGCAGAAAATTAATTCTATTTCCAGGTTTTGGGTTTTCTGATAAACCTCAACCAAGATATGGCTTCGATTATACCCTTGATGGTAAGGATTTCAGAAATAGATAAGTTTGTTACCTATAGAATACACATATAAATCCTCATGATAAGCATTTTGATGTATTATAGAGTATGTTTCATCTTTGGGATCTCTTATTGATGAGCTCAAAGCAGATAATCTATCCCTTGTTGTACAGGTATTTTGAAACATTTCTATGCCGCTTCAGTATATTTACAGCAAACTTTGTCCGTTCATCAATGACAAATTGAATGAACATGTTTTCATTGCAGGGGTATTTTTCTCCTGTTGTAGTCAAATATGCCAGTTATCATCAAGAGAAGATCAGGAATCTTATACTTGTCAATCCCCCAGTAAGCAATTCAAAGGATTTGAGCCTTCTATTTTCTTGATCATCTTGCGTGATTTCTAGATTTTTGTTCTTACCTTGGTAATCCAAAGTTATTTCTACAATTGTCAATTTTAAATTTATATCCACTAGCTATCACAATATTTCACTTTTTCAAAATCTTTAAAATGTATTTGTGCTCTTGCAAAAGCTGACAGAAGAACATGCAAATTTGCCACCAAACCTTTCAATGTTCAGCACCTTCTTGCTGGGTGAGATATTTTCCCAGGTTAGATGTGATTTTTGAATATATTTAGTAAGATATTTTATTGAATATATAATTATATGAAGATACTGGGCTATCAAATTGATGTTAAATTTATTTCCACTTTAGGATCCTCTTAGAGCCAGTGATAAAGCTCTGACCAGCTGTGGGCCATACGTGATGAAGGAGGAAGATGCAATGGTTTATAGAAGGCCATACCTTACATCTGGTTCTTCAGGTTTTGCACTAAACGCAGTCAGCAAAGCGATGAAGAAAGATCTCAAGGTAGCCCACTTTTCCTGATAATATGCCAATGTTGTTTAGCGTTTTAGGTTTTGCACTTAGATTGATTAATTTTGAATCAAATAGGCTTAATTATAATAATTACTTGTATATTCATTATATATTTTATGTTTGGTTCTCAATTATTTTCTTCTTTTTTTTAATGCATACAAAAAATAAATAGATGATAAAAAATTTATTTTATTTAATTCAAAACAAAAACAGAACAAAATAAAAAAAATGTAAAAAGAAAAGAAGTTCAAATAAGGCCTAAGTTTTTCTGGTGCTGTCTACTTCTATAATTTGACTTGATATAAGGGCACTTCCAGTAGGAACTGGTTCACCTCCAGTTATTTCTTGAATTGAAAATTAGGAGATCACCCCATTTGCCAATCTCATTCATTCATTCTCATCAAACGGTTGGGACTACGGAACCTTAGCAATTTTTCTCCCAATAGAATATCCTGGTATTGGTTTTCTTCCAAGAAAATGATCAAAATGGTCATAAAAAGGGATATTTTTGGTAATGACATTAAATTTTCAGGTTAATTGTGTTAAATCAAGGGACATTTTAGTTATTTTTTAATTAAATTATTTGTTAAATGTAATTTTCAAGTAATAGTAATTTAAAAAAATATATATTAAACATTTCCTTAATAAAAAATATTAATAATTCTAATTTTAATTTAAAAAGTAATTAATAATTATAGTTTTAATTTATGATCATTATAGACTAGAATTATTAAAAAAAATTTTAATTAAAAATATATTGAATATTTTTTTTAAATACTATTACTTAAAAAATATATTTAATAAATAATTTAATTAAAAAATGACTAAAATTCTCCTTTTTTTAATACCATTAACTCCAAAATTTGATGTTAGGACAAAAAAGTCCCATTTTTAAGGAGTTGAGGGACCAAATTGGTTCCTCAAAAGACTTGAGAATCCTTTAGTCTCTCACAAAGAGTTGATGGATCATTTTGGTCCTTTTCTCATTTTCTTCCCATCCTGTCAAGTTCATCTACTTGGTGTGCCTGCCACTGACATTCCTTCATGCCCCATATTTGTCTTCTCTATTGGACCCAACCTTCTTTTAAACAAGCCCTCCCCACTTTATGGAACCCATCTGCTCCAGCGTGGAGTTGATGATCAGTAGAGGATGACAAGAAGACTATTGGTGATACCAACAAGAAGTGCCACTCATGATTAACTGACAAGTAAATAGTAACAAATTTAAGTGTAGTGCATGCTGATGCTTGTAATTTTTTTCTGAAATGATATTTGAGTTGTATTTTTTTATCAAGTCCTTTACTGTTGTCGCATAATTGATTTTCTTAGAGAATTAGACACAATGTGACATTATACATAGCTTGTTTTCTAATGGATACAAATTGTTGATGCCTGAAAAAAAAATTATTTGTTAATATTCTGATTTCGCTGTATTGATTTATTGTAACAGCGTTATGTTGAATACATGAGAGAAATAATAGCTAGCAGCTCCTGGAAAATTAACACTGCAGTGTGTTGGGGTTTAAGAGATCGGTGGTTGAGCTATAAAGGCATTGAAGATTTCTGCAAGCCCTTAAATCTTAAATTAGTAGAACTGCCAAAGGTTTCTTCAGTTGCCTTGCAATCTTATCCTTTTAGAATTTCATCTAGTAATTAATAATTTATCTGATTATGTTTTGTGGTGAAGAAGTAGCTTTTGATCTTTGTTTTGATATAAGCTGATCTAGGTGGTTTGTATGCGTCCTATAAACAGCTCCAAGGATCAATGTACTAGCTATTGAATATGCTTGAAGGATGAAAATTGAATGAATCATCCGGCAAAAACTGGCCTATAACACAAATCAGAATCCATTTGAGGGAAATCCGTTTGGAGGTCAAAAAATTTAGAATCAAATCCCAAGAACACCTTTCGGCCATAAAGGAGAAATAATACCAAAGTAACTAATGAAATACTTATTACAAAAATCAATTCAATGCTAATATGAGTGTCATCATGAAGAGGCAACCGTTCATATTCATTCACTATCTAAATATTAAAGGGGACAATGGCTTGTACGGCGATGATTCTAAAGATATAATTCTCTTAAAACAAGGGATGGACGAGAAGTGACATTTATGAATAATACAATAAAATGATTATAGAGATTGATAATATTGACATGGGTTCCCATTATTCATATAAAATATCCTCTTAGGAGATGGTTTAAGACATAATCAACCATGCATTAGTCAATTATGTGACATATACTTGGAAATTATAGTTTCATCTTCAAAATGCCCTTTTGAAATTCAATGATGAAGTTGCGTTAGAAGGATTTAGACATTAAAATGTTTACTTGACATTGATCATTTATGTAATTGTAATATTAAATGATTGAAAATTAGTCTAGGTGACTATTGATTGTGGTATAGGAGATTGTATCATGCTAAAATGCACATACTAAAATGATAAGTAAATTAAAATTAGTTGTAGGTGATTGAACAAGATTTATATGGGTTAGACTTTTAAAGTTTTCTAAATTTGATTAAAAAATATATATATAAATTCAACGAGTAAAAGCTCAAAATAGTTCCCGACTATTGATAAATATTAAATTTAGTTCCAGAGTTTCACATCGCTCCAATTTAGTCCCTCAACTATTAAAAATTGAGTATCCCAAAGTCTAAAATAAGAGTTAAAGTTAACTCTGAAGTTAAATATGAAGAATATTTTAGGTATATTTTTTTAAAGCAAAATCTAACAATTAAATTAGATTTTATATGGCTTAAAAAGCAATTTAGTAAGACTTAGTTTAAATCATTACTAAATTTTGATTAAATCTTGCAACTATATATATATATATATATATATATTTCATATCTTATGTGATTATCAACAGTAGAATGAATCTGATGCAAGTGTATTTTCATTTTAACTTGATTTGCAGGCTGGCCATCATGTACAAGAAGATTCTGGAGAAGAGCTTGGGACAATAATAGCCGAAATCATAGGCAAAAGGAATGTAAATTTTTAGCCCTGTACCCGACACATTCTTTTCTTGTATCAAATGAAAGAAAAGGAGATGATTACCAAGACATCCGTAGTAAAATTTCATCATCAATCCCTTTTTTTATCTTATACAGTAGTCACACAGAAATGCAAAGTATAATTTGCCTATCTGCAAAAACATGTTTTATATCTAACGAGTTTCACTGCTTGTGAGTTGATTTTTGGATTGGCAAATAAATCCAAGCAATAGGGGAAAACACATTAGCATGAGCTTGTGACTTAGAACATTAAGGCTCTGTTTGGTAAACTTGTTTTTGTATTCTGTAGCACAAGTTGATATGCCTAATTTTGTCAATCTTCCATTGATCTTTTGATTTTCACTGTTATTTCCCAGATTTTTTTCTTTTGACAGGCATTCTCTATATAGTTGTACTCTATAGTGTGCTTTTTAACAGTTGATTGTATTCAGTCTCCTTAAAAAAATAGGTATTTATTAAGCTTTAAAGTGGCAAAGGATCAACCTTATTTCTTGAATCAGATGTCTCTATCAAAAAAATTATGGAAAATTTTTAAAATTTTCTATAACATTCTACAAGTTCGTAGGATTTTCCGGCAACAACAATATCATTGAATATGTTGCATGTAATGGTGGTGATTGTGTTGCCCATTTCCACTTGATGTTTGAACAATTCTCATACAAGACCATCCTACTTTCACCGTTTATAATGATTGTGATCATGCAGTGTCCACCGCATAAAGACCAGATGATATTCACCTCTTACTCTCAACTTTCCCACCATAAAGGTATTAAAATTAGATGCATTCCATATGATAATGCCGATCATATTGCTTATCACCATTTAAAGATCTAATGAGACTCGTTTTGTGTATGCAACATTTTCTTTGTTGTGGTAATGACACACAAAATGTCAATAATCACATCACTTACCACTACTAAAAGATTGAATGACACTAGTCTTTTGTGCATGACCATCCTACTTTTTATGATGACAACAATGGATGTGTCATATATAACAATGATGATCACATCACTTGTCATCACTTAAAAGAATGAACAATCCTCATCTCCCATTCATGAACTTCCTATCATCATGCAAAGTATGCCTCATGTGATATCTTTGATATTTATTGCAAGCTAACTTGATGAAATCATTTTTTTTATTTGATAGGAGGATCAAGTTTTAAGAACATTCTAGATCCTCCAAACTCCATATCCATCACCATTCCCAATGAACTATGTCATCTTCAATGAACTTTCTATGATTGATTGGACCATATATGAGCATCTTCCCGACTATCACTCAATTACAACTCTTATGCATTATTGTCCATCGTAGCAGTAATTAAGACTATTGTGATCCCTACAATTATCCTCTTCCAAGCTTTAATTGTCACTTCCACGAGTATGCCACAACCCTCTCAACCAACTTGGACCACCTCTTTTGATCTAGTCATTGTTATTAATACATCATCAAAAAATTATTTTGATCGGGCACAAATCTCAAGGAAAAATTAAGTTGAAAACTTCTAAAATTAAATTTGGGTTCTGATAGGAAACACTTGGATTTCCAAGTGTTTCTCACCAAGATCAAGTAGATCCAAGGAAAAACTGCTGTCCACAGCAGAAAAACAGTCAAAATACAAGAAGAATCTGAGATGAAAGCGTAGGAAAACGATGCAAACACTTTTATTTCGATAACGGAAGAAAAGCACTTGCAAGATACAACTTTCCTTCAATTCGAGAGGAAGGAAAAAACTCTCCAAAAGATCTCCGGCGAAGCCAAGAGCCCAAGACACCAAAACCTAGATCTCAAAACAATTCAAATTCAAGATGATCTCTCTTTCCCCCCTAATCTCCTAATTATACAAATTAATCATAAAGGACCATAATGGACTTCCTAAAACAGCCCCTCATTCAAAATTCTCCCTCCCAAAATTAATTTCAGCAACCGTGGGGTCCACAGGGGGTTCCGCCCCTTTTTGCTGTTTCCGCCTGGAATAGCATCGGACCGGTCCAGAAGGGACCGGTCCCCTCGTAACAGGTTCATCTAAACTTCGAACTGAATGTCTTGAGAATATGAATCCTATGACACCAAATTCGACTCAATCTAAGCCCAAATGAGTCCAAATCAAGGAACCGAAGCGTCATTGGAAGGTTTAAACCACAAATTGGATTACCAAACGGTTTCCAAATGTGACATACTTATAGTCAAATCGAGCGGTTCGGCGAGACGAATCCAATGAGCTCAAGATCATGGAACTTCGACATCATTAATAACTTCAAATGTCTAGTGAATGGTCAATGATCAAGGGATTCAACATTGACAGACTATCCAAACTACTCATTTACCCTTGATTTTCCTCCTATTTACGGGTCATGCTACTCTATAAAATCTATAAATAGACCCCTCCTTGAAAAGGTACTCTTAAGCCTAAGGAAACAAGAGAGATCGAAGATTGCTCTAGCCTCCTTGCCTCTTAGACCACCGCACGGAGTCCCGTTGGACCACCACTTGACGCCCGGAGTCATGTCGGATTACCACCTGACGCCCGGTGTATCGTCGATCAACCACGTGATACTGGAGTATCGTCGAACCACCACGTGTTGCCAGAGTTCCACCGGACCACCATGTGATGTCGAAGTTCCGCCAGACTACCATGTGTTGTCGGAGTTCCGCCGGACCACCACCTGACACCCAGAGTTCCGCCAAATCACCACCTGATACTCGGAGTTTTGACGAACCACTGCCCAACGCTGGAGTTCTGTCAGACCACTGTCAGACATTAAAGTTCTGTCAAACCAACTCTGAATGTCGAAGTTCCGCCAAACCATCACCGAACTACCAATTGACGCTCGAACTTCCAAGTAACGTCGGACTTCCACCATACCACCAAGTGACGTCAAACTTTCATCCCTGTTTTTCACTAGTTTTCAACCATACGGTTGATATTTGTAATCTAATCGCCCGCAAGGATGAGTCAATCCACTGTAAAATACTAGTGGAATCATTTCAGACTGGGTCAGGCCTTGTTGTTTTTCTCATTTTCAGGGTTTTCTACATAAAAGTCTTGTGTTATCTGTGTGTGAGCTATATATTTTCTACCATGTTAAGACGTAGTATTATAACTCTATCGCCGCGTATATTCTACCCCGCAACAGTTACATTCATAAAACAATAATAATTGCGACTTAGCATCTCAATCAAAGATGCTCTTTCCAACATTTGATAGCTCATTACATAATATTATATTAATGAGTTTGAGGAAGGCCCAATATCTTCTATTTTGTTTACAAATAATAAAATTTATTTAATTATATAAAATTTATGATTTTTCACTTTTTGATTTTTTAATGTAAAATTAGCATATCAAATTCTTTATTTACCTAAATCGTGGATATAAGATTATAAAAAACTAGGGAATAACACATCAATCCTAACTCTTCCAACTTAATTTCCACATTTAATAAATATATATTTTATAAAAAAAATCTTCTTAATCAATTAAAGTATTACAATCTTTACATGAAGGTAGGATAACCAACTTAGAAGTTAGAACGGACCGTCCGGTCCAGCTAAACCGGTTATCCATGCACCCTATCCATAACCGGTTAGCTTGGCAAATGCGCTCGTCTGTTCTCATTTTCCACTGTGCCGTCAGCCACGGCATGACTCTCTTCCTACGGCCGCCGCTTCTGGTCACCGCCCGCCTAGCTATCAGCCACCCGCCATACCTACCACAGAAGGTGGAGGCGAAAGGCGTAATAGCGGCTTCTTGCCCCTCGCTTGCTCACGAGAAGCCTAGCTTCAACCTCGAGTCTGTATCATCTTCTTCATTGACCGCCGCCACTGCGCTCCAGTGTCTACATTTCCAATCGTATGAGCGCACTTTGGCATGACTTCTAGTTTCTTTTGTTTTTAAATTTTCAATTTTATTTTCACTTTAGGCCTCATTTGGTTGCTTATAGATGAAAATCGTGTTTTTGAAGGATTTTGAAGGGTTTTTTTTTTTTTTTTAAGATTAAGATTTATTTCTAGATATGTCCCGCCAAGTAAATTCATCTTTTTTTCAAAATATGCTTCTAAGTTTGAACAACCAAATACGCTCGGAATGATCAGGTGCTCGGGGTGCTCGCAGGAATGGGATTTGGACCAGCCACACATAGTTACAGAAGCCAAAAAATTCTTTAAGGAACTCGGCATCTCTGATTTGAACTTCGAGAGTGGAATGTTGGTGCGGATATATCTTTATTTCGGAGTCAAATTTTGATTTCTGAACTCAAGGTTGCTTTGAATTCGTGAAAAAAATTTTGTTTTTGTGGTTTGTGTGTGGCGGTCTTAAATTCTGACTGTTTGTCATGTTAGATTGTGGACTCATTTCCCAGAGTTATCATTATCAACATTAGTCTTATCCTGAAGTCATCACTGAACAAATTTTTTTTTTATTTCAAATGAAGCATAAGTCTTAATTCAAATTTTGAAGCTTGCAAATATTGTTATCAACCAAAGATGCTATTGAAGTTCGGATTTTGTAATTTCAACAAAATACTCAGGAAAGATGGTACAACATATAAACTGGTAACAATAGGATTTCATTTCTTTTTTCTTTTCCATGATAAAGAGGTGAAAGAAGCAATACAAATTTTCTTCCCTGCTTAGGAAAGTTGCACTTTAGCCTTCTTTATTTAAATAAACTGCTTGTGATTTTTTTATAACTTGATGGACATGGAGAATTTATTCTGTTCCAATTGCTCTTAATGTCGTGCCAGAGAAACTGGAGTTTTGGTCCTTTTGGGTGAAATGCATCTAAACGAATGATGTTTTTCTATCATATTGGATATGGTTGCAACTCGTGTTAATTTGTTTAAAATGTAAGAATTATATATGGTAGATTGGTAGCCGCTCAAGTTGGTGGTTTGTTTTAAAGCTTAATGTGCATATTCTTATTAATTAAAATTCAATTACCAATTATCTCCTATAGATGGGTATTAAGTATTAGAAATTTGTTATTCTTTGTCCAGTGCTTTTGGATGATTTATTGGTATAGTTAGATGTTAAAAAAGTAAGCATGTGCGGTGTTATTGAGAATAAGTTGTTGTATTTTGAAATTTCCTGTATATATATGCTTTTCCCGTCACATCTTTTTCACCTAAATGCCTCTGTTCTCTTGGCAATTTTGAGAGTTGATTTAGGCGGAATGGAGATGTCGAGCTAAGTTGGCTGTTCGAGGAACATCAGAAAGGCCATTAATAGGGTTATACGAAGAGGGAACACATAACGTTGTTGATATTCCTTTGTGCAGAGGTTGTCTAGTATGATCTTGACCCAGTCATCTAATTTTATAATTAGGCTTCTGTTTTATCTCTCGCATGATAATTTGTACAAGTAACATATGAAGAAAAAACTGTTTTTTTTTTCTTTTGTTGTTTTTCAATACTCATTTTTTTATGAAGAAACATATTCATGCAATCCAACAAAAAAAATGTGAGCTTGATTTCATTTATTATTTTTTGGCATCTCTATATTACCGTTGAATTAGTTGTTATGATTCTACCATCACTTACATTGATTTATTATGCAGCACACCACCCAAACATTAATGTTGCAGTTAACCTTTTAAAACAAGGTACTCTTTTGCACACGTGTTTTCTTATGAACCTTTTTGTATGAGTTTGTGTGCCTTCATTTCTAATTATTTCATGGTGCTGCCCTCTTTTTTGTTAGGTATTTCTGCATTAAATATTCAACCTTATGATGAGGACCTAGGAACTGGTGAACTGCGTTATGTTCAGGTTTGTATTTTCGTTATGCTTGTGCGAACTTGAAGTTGTGCACATGTGAAAATCAGCTGGAAGATATTGTTCTATTCTACTAGTGACATGAGATGCACTTGTTCTACTATTTATGAGCATGATTGAAGTAGTACAAAACATGCTTCAAGATTATTCTAGCATTTTAGGTTATTTTTAGGTCTTAATTTCAATTTTAAATCTATTTAACTTTAAAATTATATTTCTTTTGAACTAGATAGAATTTTTAGCTGTTATATAGATTTACAACTACAACAACAACAGCAACATCAAGCTTTTATCCCACTATGTGAGGTCGGCTATATAAATCCTTTTTCTCCGTTGTGCCCTGTTAAAAGTTAAATTTTCATTTAAATCTAATAAAGAAAGGTCATTTCTAATATTTTCTAACCAAGTCTTTTTGAGTCTACCTCTATCTTTCTGAACATAAGTCAAATATAATACATCTACTCTCTTAATCGGGTCATCGGAAAGCAAACCATCTAAGGCGACTCTCTCTTATCTTGTTTACAACTAGAGCTACTCCACCTTTTCACGTATATGCTCATTTCGTATCCTATCTCTAAGAGCAAAGCCACTCATCCACTTGAGCATCCTCATCTTTGTAACACTTAACTTAATATTATGCTTCTCTTTTAATGGCCAATATAGCAGTTATATAGATTTAAATGTAAATTAATTTTATTTATCTTGTAACGCCAACAACAACATAACAACAACATGTCTTTATCCCACTATATCTTGTAATACCATTTCTATAAATATGTGCTTTATGGCTTCTAATTGAATAATGAATTATGAATCAAATTTTAAAAGTTTCTTTCATCATTATTTAAATCTATTTAACTTTAGAATTATATTTATTTTGAATTAGATAGAATTTTAAGGAGTTATCCAGATTTAATTTAAATTAAGTTTATTTTATCTTGAAACCCTGTTTCTGTAAATAGAAACTTGTATGAAATTGGATCTTTATAAGCTGTAGGGAATTTGGATCAACGGATGTCTCTTTTCTCTTTATTTTCTCCCCTCTCCTCTCCCTTCTTCTGTTATCGGTTTTTCACTCTCAAAATTTTTATTTAGCATCTTTATGCTTTCAGTGTCATGGCCTCCCACTCTTAGATCTCCTTAAAATGATCTATTATCAAATTGATTATAAAATTTTTATGGAAAATATGCAATTTGCAGTATTCAGGTGATATGACATTTTTATTTATAAAGTTTAGAATGTAATGTTAATTAATTAATGCTATTTATTCTGCAATGTTCTCCTAAATCTATCTATGTCATCCTATTGATCTGTGTTTCATTAAATATTGTATCTTGTTGTTCCATAGTTAACGGGGCAGTTTAGTGGCCCAAAAGAGGAAACATAATCGAATTTTTATTTTATTTTCATTTGCCATAGGTGAATTATTCTGTTAAATCCAACTCTGATTATTTCAGATTGCAGTGACGACATATAACACATCCCTTCCAGCAGCAGAGAGATATCAAAATGGTTGGTAACATTTTTAGTTTATGATGTTACTATTGTACACCAGTTCATGAGATGTATTAGGTTATTGTATCTGAATTTTAACTATATGGTAACAGGAAAAGTGCAGGTATCACTGGTTTGGAATTCCAGAAATGAGCAGTCAGAGAGTTATAAAAAGCTGAATGCATTGGCTGAGGTATGTTGCTCTGCTGAACGATAAGGCTTGAGAATAGTGTGCTCTTGTTATTGCACATTAGATGCAAATAGTATCTGCATCTGCTATTTTGCGTGGTTTCATTTCTTGTTTGGTTTCTAAGCCAAGTTAACGTGGATTCTGTTTGGCATTTTGCAGTTTTTATGGAGAAATGCGGGACCAAAAAGTAACAGTCATTTATTTCACTCCATATGGGTTAACTTTCAGACATCATCAAGCAATGTGAGATAAGTTTTTTATGATAACTTTGCATTGCATTATGCCACAAGTACATAACATGAATTATTCATGCTATTGCCATATATATTTATTGTCAGCAGGTTCTGTTGACTTGCTGGCTCTTTATGCATCTTCAAGCATTTTTTTTTTCTTTGAAACTTTATTTATAAGCGTGAGCGAAGGTGCATTTTATTTGTTTTTTTTTTTTAAAAGCAACTGCCACATTACAGGGTATTGGTCTGACAAACCATCTTCCCGTAGTTATAGAATAAGCATTAGAAATTTCATAATGACCTTGCCTACTTTGCAGGCCAACCGTAGGAGCTAAGTCATTCTTGCGGAGGTAATATTTTGCCTATTTCTATGTTGTGTTTTAGGTACAATCACCTAGTAATTTTCCAACTTAAAAGCTCAGACTAACAAATTTTGAAGTTAGGGTGGAAAATGTTAAAGCCTCTCTCTTTCAGATTACAAATTGAAGAACAAATAGGAAGAAAAAAAGTTGCAAGATAAAGTTGAAAGGTGTTAATAACATCTGAAAGTTGTTATGTTGTGAAGCCTATTTTATTCCCATTCAAATCAAAATGTGCTATGTAAATTTAGTTGCAGTATTCAATATTTTTGGATTATTTCATCAAGGGATTTTGGGCATTTTAATATGTTTTTGACTGCCCTTGTTTTTTATTTATAAAGAGGGAGGCATTGCCTTTATATTTTATCATAGGAATCAGAGTTGTATTTTTCTTCGTAATCAAATTATTATGAAATTACAACAACAACAACATGATGTTACCATCAATTTGATGATCCTTTATAAAATTCTGTGGCTTTGAATTGTACTGAAGTAATATTATTGATTCTTATTCTTCTGAGGGATTTAAGCATATTCAGATTTAGAAGAAATCCCATGCCAGCTGCCATGAATTGTCTTTTAGATCTTTACTTTTATTCAATACACCATTTGCATTTAAGGAGAGAAATTTGAGATAATCTATATCATATTAAATGACTTCAGTTTGTTATTTTCATGTAAAACTCATATATATGTACAGATTATCTTTGGAAATAGGTGGAGGCTTCTGCTCGGGGAAAGAGATTTCTGGGAACATATTGGAGGTATTGATGTTTGCCTGGATCCTTGTAGCTTTGGCCAGGCAAATACACAGGTAAACATAAAGCTGTGTAAGATGTGTTTCGCATACTCTGCAAAAAGGGGAAAAAAATCTTAATCATAAACTTTACCATAATGCAAATGCATATGCAAGCTAATCTGTCAGTGCAGAAAGAACTTAAATGTTACATTTTGTAGTTCTTCTTATCGAAACTAATCGAAGTTAGCTGTCATGATTTCAGATAGTTTTTGAATAATAATATTAATAGGCTGGATATGTTAAAAATCATTATCCCTATGTATTCACCAAGTGATTTGACATCCATAAAACTTGGAAAGAGGCGCTCTTTGTCAATTATATAATCAAGTTCTAAAACTAATGAATTTGCTCCTGTTTCTATACGTTATGAATTTTTTCTTGTCAACTATCTATTTTTCTTCAATCCTAGTTTTTGGCATAAAGTAATGTCCATTTAGCACTGCAAAATGCATTATATTCTTTTGCATGTAAAGACATCAGGTTGGTTAAGTTTTGGCCCAAGCCAGGAATTGGCTCTTGTCTTGAATCCAAAATTTCCCAAGTTTATTTATGAATATGTTATTGTGTTAGCGATCAATATTTTTCAGGAGAACCAAACAATAGGAATATGCTAAATTTAGTTTAGACCAGTTCTTTAGTCACTCGTACTACATACTTATAATTATAGATGACTATATACCCTTTTTTGGAAGATTAAATGCATTGTTAGGAGACATGTATATATATATATATATATATAAAAGATGGACTTCTATTAGGAGGAGAGCGATTATTCTCCACATTTTTTTTGCGTCCATGGCTTTACATAATCTTCAAACTCAAGATTGCATCATTGATTGTGATCTATACCATGACATTACTTTTCGATCAAGTTTTATCAATTTTTATAATAATTTAATCCTTCACAAAATGATCATAGTATGAGGATGCATAGAAGCGTTTTTAAAAGTCAAGTTTTACTCATATACTTCGGCAAGTAAAACCATCCAATATATGCTAAATATCATCATGAACACATGTAGTTAATTCCAACCCATTTAGAAATTCTACACTTTGAAATTACAATTAACTTCTCATACAATCAAGCCTTGAAATCTTGCATGCCACTAGTTTTAATAATTTTGAAGAGAATGGACTATTTTGGATATCATTAGAAGATTATAACATCAAAATCTAAATTGGTAATAAAATGGTAATTGTTCTCCTAAGATGAGCTGGACCTTCCTCTTTTGAATTTATCAGAACCACAACCAACCCGGTTAAGATGTAAATCCACCAAACTAGCTTGATTTGTTCGGTTCAGTTTATTTGGTTATTGCAGGCAAATACTTTCAGTTCACACTGTTTTGTGAAGTTATAAACTGCTTTTTGAAGTATTTCTTTTCCTAAAAAGCTTAGTCTTGCTTATTTCTCTATGATTTTTCCTAATAAATGCTTGCGATTCTTCAGCTGTATCTATCTCTAATTGTACTAAATTTCTTTGCTCATCTTTCCAGGCTTTTAATTCCTTGTTAAGGAAACTGCAGAAATATGTTCCATATGGATCATCTGTTGTTGATTTATATGCAGGAGCAGGTGTCATTGGACTATCTGTAGCTGCCACCAGGAAATGTAGGCAAGGAACAAGACTGCTTTGACTTGTGCACATAAAATATTCTTGAATTTTTTACACTGCAAACAAATCCTAGTGATAACTTAGATTTGTTGTTTTGCAGGTCCCTGAGATGTGTTGAGATAAACAAAGAGTCAAAATTATCTTTTGAAAAATCATTAAGCCGTTTTCCGAAACATATAGATTGTAGTGTACATTGGCATAATACAGATGCATCAATTGTACGTGCCACGTGCTAAATTAATTTTCATTTTTAAAATTAGGCTCACATTCTTTGATTTTAAACCACCCTTAAACCGAGGTTTTGAACTTTACCATAAAGGCATAAATTGCTGCAGGAACCTCTTCACTGGTTGAAAGGGTCAAATGTTGTTATTGTGGATCCCCCAAGAAAAGGAGTTGAGCAATCTCTACTAGACGCGTTAAGGGAAATTTCTAAATGTAAAGATTCCAAAGTACCTAAGAGGTAAATTTCCATGAATGATCTTTTCTATTGATGTATGTTCCATTTCATTTTATTTTTATACAATGTTTATGTTCAGTGATTATTAAGGCTAATAAGAGTGTTGGATGTAATCTCATATTGGATAATTAAAAACATATTTATATAGAAATACCAAAAGATATGAATGTGATCGAGAGGTTAGTGCAGTTTTTGGCTTCCATTGACCTTGGTGCTTTTCAGCTATAATCGAGAAAGGTATCACTTGGTTGGGGGAGCTCTTGCACACCTAATTGTATTAATAAGCCTCTATTTGATGAGGTGTGATGGTTGATGCTAAGATCTCTCAATCAAGATTGAGATTGGTTGAGGTATATGAGAGAGAGTTGTGTTTTGTCTGGCATTGGGTGATTAAAAATTATGTTGTAAAAATAATGTGGTTGGCCTTCACTTATAGGCTTTACTTTTTGGATTGAAAATTTAATAGTACACTAGTATATCTTGTCATTTTTGGTCCCCCATTAGGTCCGGACTCCTTAAAATAAGGATTCAAGGTCTTCAATTTTTTGTGTTGGATCAGCACACTGTTAGACCGGTTCTCTGTGAACCGGTCCAGAACCAGCGGCATAACCAGCCACTGGTTTATAGGAGGCGGAGACCTCTGCCTCCTTTAAAATGAAATTGCTTAATATGTGCGGGCCCCACTTCTCCAAAGGATTTGAATGTTCAAACGGAGTGGGGAGATGAGTTTTGGGAGGGAAATTAAATTAGGAAATATCTTGTATTAAAGGGGATGAGGGAATTAGGGAGTTTTTTTATGTTATGTTTGATTGCAATTAGGGTTTTCTTGAAGGCTTGGGCTCTAGAACGAATTCTAGAGATTGGGAGAGTGCGATCCTCCTCTCGAATAGAGGATCTTTGTATCTTTGCAAGTTTTCTTTCATCTACTAGTAAAGTACAAGTGTTTGGGCGAGTTTTTCTCCATTTTCCTCTCAGGTTTTCTCTGTTTTGGTCCAGAATTTACTGTTTTCCTGCTGTAAACAGCAGAAATTATCACGATTTGCTTCAGACTTTGATTAGGAACTACTTGAAATCAAGTATTTCCTATCAAATTGGTATCAGAGCATCGTTTTGGGACCACCGGCGGCTGAAATTCTGAAATTTCAGCAAGGAATTTTCTTCCGCAAGAGGAATTCTCAACAACCGTGGGAGAAAAGATGGCCTGAAGGAAGGTAGAAGTTCTGGAGGGAGAAATCGGCCAACGGAAGACCAATTTGGAAGAAAGAACCGTTGAATTTCAAAATCAATTCGCATCCATCCATGAAAAGATGGACGGGAGGTTCACGACCCTGGAGGAAATGATGAAGAAGATGTTGGAGGGCAAGCCCAACCCGACGACATCGGAAGCAAGGGAAGCCACCGGCGACAATGGGAGATACGGGAACCCGAACCCATTGAGGGGGAGGGACACTACGGAAGTGGAGATCCTTGACGGGAATGATGGAATGCCTCCGCTAGAACCACTTTCTAGGGAGGAGATGAGCATGGGCTATGAGAGAAGGG
>NW_021319195.1:46295-52585 GCF_001605985.2 Dendrobium catenatum
TATATATATTATATTTATAATATTAATTATATATATAATAATACCCATCACATGCATTGGTGCTTCTCAAACGAGCTCGATCTCGAGCTCGAGCTTTTCAAAGGAGCTCGAGCTTTCGAGTCGAGCTCGAGCTTGACATTTTCTAAACGAGTCGAGCTCGAGCCCACTAATCGAGCTCGATCTCGAGCTCGAGCTCGAGCTCGAGCTCATTAAGGACTAAACGAGCCAGGCTTGATAAGGCAAATACTCGACTCGACTCGACTCGTTTACACCCCTAGCAGTAGCTCTGGGGGATCCTACAAGATGGCGACTACCTTCCTAGCCCCCAAGGGAACTGCCCAGGGAGTACCACGAGAAGCACTAAGGGAGAGGACAGGAGGAGGGGGAAGTGGCGGAAATTTCAAACGGCTGACAGAGAAAGAGATGCAGGAGAAGAGGGCTAAGGGGTTGTGTTTTCGCTGCGATGAGAAGTACACACCAGGACATCAGTGCAAGGACCGAACTCTTCAGGTTCTCACCGTCTGAGATGACGAGGAAACTGAGGAGGGAGGTGAGCTAGAGACAGAGGAGGAGATGGAAGAGAAGCTACACGTGGATCTGGCAGAGGTTTCCCTGAACTCAGTGGTGGGATTCACTACAAATCACACCATGAAAGTGAGGGGAGAGATAGAGGACAAGAAGGTGGTGGTGCTGATTGATAGTGGGGCGACTCACAACTTCATTTCCACACAGATCGTTGATCAACTGGGAGTGAGATTGATGGACACGGGTTGTTATGGGGTGATGATGGGCACAGGGAAGATGGAGAGGGGTCAGGGGATTTGCAGAGGAGTGCGACTGACGATCCAGGGGATACAGGTGAAGGAAGATTTCCTTCCGCTAGAGCTAGGGAGTACAGATGTCATCTTGGGCATGAAATGGCTGCAAACTTTGGGGGACACCAACGTGAATTGGGGAGCACTCACGATGGAGCTGGCGGTCGAGGGAAAGAAGGTGATAATCAAGGGAGATGCGGGACTTTCCAAATCCTTAGTTTCTCTTAAAACCATGGTGAGGGACATTCAGTCGACAGGCAGAGGGTATTTGGTGGAGCTGCACAGTTTGGAGGGGGCGAGATTGGAGGAAGGAGGGGACATCCCTCTCTCCATTCAGCCATTGATTCAGCAGTTCCAAGAGGTTTTTCAGCTACCTCAGGGGTTACCACCGCAGCGAGAAAGGGAGCATGCCATCGTTTTAAGGGAGGGGGTATCACCCATTAGCGTACGACCCTATCGCTACCCTCAGTTTCAGAATGATGAGATTGAACGGTTGATTAGAGAAATGTTAGAGGCAGAAATCATCAGACCAAGTATCAGCCCTTTCTCTTGTCCCGTTGTGTTGGTCAAGAAGAAGGATGGCAGCTGGCGGTTTTGTGTGGACTACAGAGCACTCAATAAGGAGACTGTCCCGGACAAGTTTCCAATACCCGTCATCGACGAGCTCCTAGATGAATTGAGTGGGACTGTGATTTTTAGCAAGATAGACTTGAAATCAGGCTACCACCAGATCCGAATGAAGGAGGATGTACCCAAGACGGCATTAAGAACTCATGAAGGCCATTATGAGTTTTTGGTGATGCCTTTTGGTCTCACCAACGCCCCAGCGACTTTCCAGGCCCTGATGAATAGGGTTTTCAAACCTTATCTCAGACGGTTTGTGTTAGTGTTTTTTGACGATATCCTGATTTACAGCAGGACAGAGGAGGAGCACTGGGAGCACTTAAAAAAGGTGTTAGAGGTACTGCATGAGCACCAGTTGAGGGCCAATTTAAAGAAATGTTGCTTTACACAAACCAGTGTAGAGTACTTGGGCCATGTGGTTTCAAAAGACGGGGTGGCAGCTGATCAGTCCAAAATTGAAGCAATGCTAAGGTGGCCAGTACCAAAAAATTTGAAGGAGCTGAGGGGATTCCTAGGACTGACAGGTTACTACAGAAGGTTTGTGAAGGCGTATAGCTCCATAGCATGGCCGCTTACTGAGCAGTTGAAGAAGGACGGGTTCCTATGGGGGGAGGCAACCACATCAGCGTTTGAGAGCTTGAAGAAGGCGATGATGATGGTGCCGGTCTTAACGTTGCCAGATTTCACTCAGACTTTTATTGTGGAGACCGATGCATCCGGGTACGGTCTTGGTGCAGTGCTGATGCAGAATCAGAGGCCTATTGCCTATTTCAGCCAGGTATTGACTGCTAGAGCCAGATTGAAATCAGTTTATGAGAGGGAATTAATGGCCATCGTGTTGGCTATCCAGAAGTGGCGGCCCTACCTGCTTGGGAGACATTTCATTGTCAGGACAGATCAACGGAGCCTGAAATACCTGCTGGAGCAGCGGATGGTGACAGAGGAGCATCAAAGGTGGCTGTCCAAGTTGTTAGGGTACGATTTTGAGATACAGTATAGGCCAGGAGTGGAGAACAAGGCGGCAGATGCCTTGTCCAGATGTATGGGAGAGCTGCTCGATTAGGAGTCCATCAGAGAAGAAAGTTTTAGAGATAAAGATTTGGGAAGGATCAGGTCAGATTTACTGAAAGAGAATGGTAGTCACCCAGGGTACTCATTGGAGTGAGACAGACTGCTGTTTTAGGGGAGATTTGTGTGCCCCGAACATCGATCCACATCCCAAATTTACTCCAAGAATTTCATGGGAGCGCAGTCGTGGGCCATTCAGGGGTGCAGAAAACCTACAGGAGACTGGCGGCCGAGCTTTACTGGTAGGGGATGCATAGAGATGTAGAGGAGATGGTGGCAAGGTGCGAAGTTTGTCAGAGGAACAAATATCTGGCAATGTCGCCAGGAGGACTACTATAGCCGTTGGCATTACCAGGATAGGTTTGGGAGGAGATATCCATGGACTTCATAGATGGATTGCCTCGTTCAGAAGGATTCACAGTGATGTTGGTGGTGGTAGATAGATTGAGCAAGTACGCTCATTTCATTCATCTCCGACATCCGTACACCGCGGTGACAGTAGCCTCAACATTCATCAGGGAGGTGGTCAGATTGTACGGAGTACCAGAAGCAATCGTGTCAGACAGAGATAAGGTGTTCCTTAGCCATTTTTGGAAAGAGTTGTTCAAGTTGCAGGGAACAGTTCTGAAAAGGAGCACCGCTTACCACCCGCAGACAGATGGCCAGACTGAGGTGGTCAATAGAAGCTTGGAAACATACTTGAGATGCTTCGTGTCGGATACGCCCAAGCAGTGGGCTAAGTGGCTGTCATGGGCGGAGTACTGGTACAACACCTCTTTCCACTCGTCTGCACAAATGACCCCATTCAAGGTGTTGTACGGAAGGGACCCTCCTCACTTGGTACATTTTGGGAGTAGCAGTACTCCCGTTTCTTCAGTAGAGGAGTATTTGGAGGAGAGGGATAAAGTGCTGGAAGAATTGAAGAAACATTTACTGAGGGCTCAACAAATTATGAAATGGCAAGCGGACGGGCATAGGAGGGACATCCAATCTTAAGTGGAGTAGAAGGTGTATTTGAAGCTCCGATCATATAGACAGGAAACAGTCGCCAACAGGAGAAATGAGAAGCTGGCTCCTCGGTACTTTGGGCCTTATGAAATGCTGGAGAGGATCGGAGCAGTAGCATATCGACTGAAGATACCACCAACGGCGACCATACACCCAGTCTTTCATTTACCAGTTGAGGAAGGTCATTGGTGAGTATACAGCCAACCCCGAGGTACCAGCGACTCTGACGGAGGTTTTGGAACCATTAGAACTAATGAGGGTTCGCCAGAAAGAAGAAGGAACTAAGGAAGTGTTGATCCAGTGGAAGAACCTTCCAGACTACGAGGCCACGTGGGAGCCATACGAGAGGGTGAAACATCAATTTCCCGATTTTCACCTTGAGGACAAGGTGGTTCTTTGGGAGGACGGTATTGTTAGACCGGTTCTCTATGAACCGGTCCAGAACCAGCGGCATAACCAGCCGCTGGTTTATAGGAGAACTGAAATTGCTTAATATGTGCGGGCCCCACTTCTCCAAAGGATTTGAATGTTCAAACGGAGTGGGGAGATGAGTTTTGGGAGGGAAATTAAATTAGGAAATATCTTGTATTAAAGGGGATGAGGGAATTAGAGAGTTTTTTTATGTTATGTTTGATTGCAATTAGGGTTTTCTTGGAGGCTTGGGCTCTAGAACGAATTCTAGAGATTGGGAGAGTGCGATCCTCCTCTCGAATAGAGGATCTTTGTATCTTTGCAAGTTTTCTTTCATCTACTAGTAAAGTACAAGTGTCTGGGCGTGTTTTTCTCCATTTTCCTCTCAGGTTTTCTCTGTTTTGCTCCAGAATTTACTGTTTTCCTGCTGTAAACAGCAGAAATTATCACGATTTGCTTCAGACTTTGATTAGGAACTACTTGAAATCAAGTATTTCCTATCACACACTTACCCAGTTGCTATATGTTAATGTGTTTCTTGCTTATCCTATTGCTACATGTCAGCGTGGTTGTGAAAGGATGTGCTGTTTATTTTTTAAATTTAGCTCCATCATAAACGAAAAAGAAGAAAAGAGACCGTGGATTTTGCGTGCAAGGAAAGCCACAGTTCATGTGGAAAGCAAGACCAGTATTAACTGGGCGAAAGATCAGACATGGCCTGAATTTATCATCTATGTAAGCTGTGGTTGGGAAAGCTTCAAGGAGGTATTGGTGTTTTTCTGATCATAACTTCTAGAATTTTTTGCTACAAATTTTTTTAATTTATATTTTTGCATTTCCTTAACCTAACCAAGGACTTTCTTTCACCCCTTAAACTTCCCACAGAATTGTCAGTATTTGCTGTTCAACAATGCTTGGCATTTGGAAAAGGCTCATGCTTTCAATTTCTTTCCTGGTACCGAGAGGTAATAATCTTGATTCACTTGTTCATGTATATTTCTAGCAGCATAAACGCATGTAATGATCCTTTTTTCTCGTCAGTATTTAAAGCCTATTTGTTTGATTACTTACATATAATAATATTAAGATTATAAGCCAGCCCATGGTTTTATTTTCTTCTTGCTTTGATATGCTTCTTTTCTACTATACATCTTTTACCAACTTTTCACAGTTGGAGGTCCAAATTTTGGACGAATAAACCGAATCCTTTTGCAAGAGAAACAATAAAATACGTTGTAATTTCAATTTTAGTGATTTTGTGATTGGCGATGATGTCAGAACAGGTTGTTTCCATCTACGTATATACTAATATAAAGCTTTAAGGGGAGGAAGAACTTTTGTTTTCCATCCCTAAACCTTATGTTTATACAATTTTCAATGGTATACAGTGCTGTTATTTCAGCTGCTTAAAGTTTTCCTTTGCCTAGAAGGGACTACCTGTTGATGTTTATCTTCTATGGAGTGCACAAAGTGCTATTAGAGATGCTGTATTTATAACAAAGATATTCATTGTTTAGATGCAGTTTCTAAGCAGTGATGCTTCAATACCCAATTAAGTGATCAGAAAGGTCTCTAGCTCAAGGTTGGTACAACAACAACAACAAGAAGCTTTTATCCCACTACGTGGCGCTACATGAATCCTTTTCTCCATTAGATCTTGTTAAGTCAAATCCTCATTTAAATTTAATAATTTTTTTTTCTAATACTGTCTAACCAAGTCTTTTTAGGTCTACTTCAACCTTTCTGAATATAGGTCAAATATAATACATCTACTCTCCTAACTGGGTCATCGAAAGGTCGATGCTTTATATGACTAAACCATCTAAGGAGACTCTCTCTAATCTTATCTTCCCACTGAAGCTACGCCAACCTTTTCACACATGTACTCATTTTGCATTCTATCTCTAAGAGTGAGCATCATCATCCACCTGAGCATCGTTATCTCTGAAACACTTAATTTTATGCTTCTCTTTTAAGGGCCAACATTCTGCACCATAAATTATTGTTGGTCTCACAATCTTATATAATTTTCCCTAAAGTTTAAGGAGTACTTTTCTGTAACACAACAGGCCCAACGCATTCCTCCACTTCAACCATCCAACTTGAATTTTATTAATAATATCCCTATCTATTTCACCATCACTTTAAATAATAAACAAGGTTGTGAAAACCGGACCGGGCAACGAACCGGTAGAGAGAGCGGTTCACGGTTCGACCGGTCGAACCAGGGTCGAACCGGATGACGTAATAAATACAATTTAGATGATATAAAAATCATATAATAATATAACTTTTTTATTAAAAAATAAATTGAATTCAAACATTATTAATATCTTATATAATTTTAAATTTAAACATATTCAA